>NC_092087.1:101955805-102061294 GCF_045679555.1 Salvelinus alpinus
AATCAGTTTTCCACATTAATCAAACATCATCACATGGATTTGTTTTGTTGAAATCAAATCAAATGTTATTGGTCACATACACATGGTTAGCAGATGTTATTGGTCACATACACATGGTTAGCAGATGTTATTGGTCACATACACATGGTTAGCAGATGTTATTGGTCACATACACATGGTTAGCAGATGTTATTGTGAGCGTAGCAAAATGCTTATGCTTCTAGATCCAACAGTGCAGCAGTATCTAACAGGTAATATCTAACAAATTCCACAACTAAACCTAATACACATAATCTAGTAAAGGAATGGGATATATATATGTATAAAACATATGGATGAGCAGTAACAGAGCAGCTAAGATGCAATAGATAGTAAAGAATAGATAGTGAAGGATACAGTTGAAGTCAGAAGTTTACATACACTTAGGTTGGAGTCATTAAAACTCATTTTTCAACCACTCCACAAATTTCTTGTTAACGAACTATAGTTTTGGCAAGTCGGTTAGGACATCCAATGTGTGCATGACAAGTAATTTGTCCAACAATTGTTTACAGACAGATTATTTCACTTATAATTCACAATTCCAGTGGGTCAGAAGTTTACATAAGCTAAGTTGACTGTGCCTTTAAACAGCTTAGGAAAATTCCAGAAAATTATGTCATGGCTTTAGAAGCGTCTGAACTTTAATTGAACTTTTTGACTCTTCGTCTGGATATTGGGACCGCGCTTTGTGCCTTTGGAATACTGAACTAAACGCGTGAACAATAAGGAGGTTTTTGGACATAAAGATGGACTTTATCGAACAAAACAAACATTTATTGTGGAACTGGGATTCCTGGGAGTGCCATCCGATGAAGATCATCAAAGGTAAGTGAATATTTAAAACGCTATATCTGACTTTTGGCGGGTAACTGTATGTATTGTTTTGCAAGCTGAGCGCTGTACTCAGATTATCGCATGGCGTGCTTTCGCCGTAAAGCTTTTTTGAAATCTGACACAGCGGTTGCATTAAGAAGAGGTTTATCTTTAATCCTATGTATAACACTTGTATCTTTCATCAATGTTTATGATGAGTATTTTCTGTTATTTGATTTGGCTCTCTGCAATTTCACCGGATGTTTTTGAGAAAATGCATTACTGAACATAACGCGCCAATGTAAACTGAGGTTTTTGGATATAAAGATGAACTTCATCTAACAAAACAAACATGTATTGTGTAACATGGAGTCCTGGGAGTGCCATCTGAAGAAGATCATCAAAAGTTAGTGATTCATTTAATCACTATTTCTGATTTTTGTGAGTCCTCTCCTTTGCTAGAAAATGTCTATGTTTTTCTGTGGCTAGGCGCTGTCCTAACATAATCGCATGGTGCTTTCGACGTGAAGCGTTTTTGAAATCGGACACTGTGGTTGGATTAACAACAAGTTAAGCTTTATTTTGATGTATTGCACTTGTGATTTCATGAAAGATTAATATTTATAGTATTTTAATTTTAATTTGGCGCTCTGCCATTTCACCGGATGTTGGCCAGGTGGGAAGCTAACTTCCCACCTATCCCAGAGAGGTTAAGGGTTTCAGTGACTTCATTAACTGTGGTTACTGATGCTTATATGGTTGAATCATCAGCATACATGGACACACATGCTTTGTTTAATACCAGTGGCAGGTCATTGGTAAAAATAGAAGAGTAGAGGGCCTAGAGCGCTGCCCTGCGGTACATCACACTTCACATGTTTGACAATAGAGAAGCTTCCATTAAAAACCCTCTGAGTTCTAGTAGATAGATAGCTCTGAATCCACATTATGGCAGAGGTTGAAAAGCCAAAGCACAGACATTCTTAAACAACAGGTTATGGTCAATAATATCAAAGGCTGCACTGAAATCTAACAGTACACCTCCCACAATCTTCTTGTCATCAATTTCTCTCAACCAATCATCAGTCATTTGTGTCAGTGTTGAGTGCCCTTCTCTATAAGCATGCTGAAAGCCTGTTGTTAATTTGTTTACAGAGAAATAGCACTGTATTTGGTCAAACACAATTCTTTCCAACAGTTATAGGTCTGCTGTTAGAACCAGTAAAGGCCACTTTACCACTCTTGGGTAGTAGAATTACTTTGGCTTCCCTCCAGGCCTGAGGACAAAGACTTTCCTCTAGGCTCAGATTAAAAATAGGACAGATAGGAGTGGCTATAGAGTCAGCTACTGTCCTCAGTAGCTTTCCATCTAAGTTGTCAATGTCATTATTGATCGATAACAATTTTTCCACCTCTCCCACACTAACTTTACAACATTCAATACTTGCACTGCTTTTCTTTCATTATGATTTTTTACAAGTTTTTTTTCCATCATTCTTTATATCATTGATCTTGGCTTCCTAATAAAGTTAATTATTTTGTTGAGTTTGGTCACATCACATAAGCCAGCCAGATGTGCAGCCAGACTTATTAGCCACTCCTTTTGCCCCAACTCTTTCAAACATACAGTTTTTAAATTCCTCATAAATCCACAGAGTCTTTACAGTTCTAACAGTCAGTTTCTTAACAGGTACATGTTAATCAATAATTGGAAGAAGCAATTACATATGGTAAAAACATTATCAGTCAACCATACAAGACAACGGGAGAACTGTGTATGTTCTCTGATGAATTTTAAGTCAATGTGATGTGAAATACCAATATACACGCTAAGAGAAGTAATTTCTCTCTCCTGTGTGGATTCTCTAAAGACGTTTAAGTGACTGTTATGAGTAATATGTTTTCCCACAGTCTGAGCTTTTGTAAGCCTTCTCCTCTGTGTGCAGTCTCATGTGTTCTTTCAGGCTTCCTAAATGGGCAAAAGCTTTCCACCTGGGAGGAGTGGTAAGGCTTCTCCCCGTTGTGTATTATCTCATGTTGGTTGAGGTTGCTTTTCTGGTTAAAACTCCTTCCACACTGGGAGCAGTGTTAAGGCTTCTCCCCTGTGTGTATTCTCTCATGTTTTTTCAGATCCCCTGACCTGTTGAAACACTTTCCACACTCTGAGCAGTGGTAAGGCGTCTCAACTGTGTGCATTCTCTCATGTTGTTTCAGGTTCCCTAACTGGTTAAAACACTTGCCACACTGGGAGCAGTGGTAAGGCTTCTCCCCTGTGTGTATTCTCTCGTGCCGTTTCAGATACCCTGACTGGTTGAAACACTTTCCACACTGGGAGCAGTGGTAATGCTTCTCCCCTGTGTGTATTCTCCCATGTCGATACAGGTCACCTAACCAGTTAAAACTCTTTCCACACTGGGAGCAGTGGTAAGGCTTCTCCCCTGTGTGTATTCTCTCGTGTTGTTTAAGGTCCCATAACCGGTTACAACACTTTCCACAGTGGGAGCACTGGTGTCGTCTTGCTGGTTTGGACGTCCCTGGCTCTGGTTCCTCTGAGTCTGGTCTTTCTCCTGCCAAAGACAGTGTGTTTTTAAAATAGAGACCCGAATGAAATCTCCACATGATAAAACGGCCTTGCTACGAGGGTAAATCTTAAATCAGATCTCTCAATAACCCGAGGCCAGTTTTAACAATCTTTGTGTTATTTTAAAACAAATGTAGAGTTTCCTGGTAATTACTGATATGTTTACATTACAAGTCAAAACACAAAAAACTAAACAGTTCTAGGACACTGAAGACACAGACGTCGCTGGATTCCAATCGAGCAGGTGGTTCTAAATATATAACTTTCATAGCTGTATGAATCAGAATGCGACCTACACACTTCCTTAAACATAAAATAAGTAAAGAAGTCATTTTGTGTGGAAGTCTAAAACTTGTGTTTACGTCGAAGACACAAAGCACATCAAAAAAATCTCCCCGTTGTCGATAGGGTTCGACATATGCTGTTTAAAATGGCCCAATTTCTTATTTAGACGCTCACAGATGTTCCTAAAACTGATAGTAACAATAAACAAAAATATAATTGCAACATGTAAAGTGTTGGATGTTTCATGAGCTGAAAAAAAAGATTGCAGAAATTTTTACATCCCTGTTAGTTAACATTTATTCTTTGCCAAGATAATCCATCCTCCTGACAGGTGTGGCATATCAAGAACCTGACTGAACAGCATGAATATTACACAGGTGCACCTTGTGCTGGGGAGAATAAAAGTCCACTCTAAAATGTGCAGTTTTATCACAACACAATGCCACAGATGTCTCAAGTTTTGAGGGAGGGTGCAATTGGCATGCTGACTGCAGGAATATCCACTGGAGCTGTTACCAGATAATTTAATGTTAAATTCTCTACCAGAAGCCGCCTCCAACGTCGTTTTAGAGAATATGGCAGTACATCCAACTGGCCTCACAACCACAGACCACATGTAACGACGCCAGCCCAGGACCTCCACATCGTCTGAGACCAGCCACCCGAGTTGTATTTCTCTTTGTAATGAAGCCCTTTTGTGGGGAAAACCTCATTCTGATTGGCTGGGCCTGGCTCCGCAATGGGTGGGCGTATGCCCTCCAGGGCCCACCAATGGCCGCGCCCCTGCCCAGTCATGTAAAGTCCATAGATTAGGGCCTAATTTATTTATTTACAATGACTGACTTATATGAACTGTAAATCGTTGAAATTGTTGTTTATATTTTGGTTCAGTATACACACACAGTGCATTCTTTAAGTATTCAGACCCCTTCACCTTTTCCAAATTTTGTTACATTTCAGCATTATTCTAAAATTGATTAAATAGTTTTTCCCCCCTTGTCAATCTAAACTCAGCAAAAAAAAGAAACGTCCTCTCACTGTCAACTGCGTTTATTTTCAGCAAACTTAACATGTGTAAATATTTGTTGGTAAATAACAAGATTCAACAACTGAGACATAAACTGAACAAGTTCCACAGACATGTGACTAACTGAAATGGAATAATGTGTCCCTGAACAAAGGGGGGGGTCAAAATTAACAGTCAGAGTAACAGTCAGTATCTGGTGTGGCCACCAGTTGCATTAAGTACTGCAGGAACACTGACATTCCGGTCTTGCAGGAAATTAGGCACAGAAGGAGCAGTATGGCTGGTGGCATTGTCATGCTGGAGGGTCGTGTCAGGATGAGCCTGCAGGAAGGGTACCACATGAGGGAGGAGGATGTCTTCCCTGTAACACACAGCGTTGAGATTGCCTGCAATGACAACAAGCTCAGTCTGATGATGCTGTGACACACCGCCCCAGACCATGACTGCCCCTTCACCTCCAAATCAATCCCGCTCCAGAGTACAGGCCTCGGTGTAATGCTCATTGCTTCGACGATAAACACAAATCCGACCATCACCCCTGGAGACAAAACCCCGACATGTCAGTGAAGAGCACTTTTTGCCAGTCCTGTCTGGTCCAGTGACGGTGGGATTGTGCCCAGAGGCAACGTTGTTGCCGGTGATGTCTGGTGAGGACCTGCCTTTCAACAGGCCTACAAGCCCTCAGTCCAGCCTCTCTCAGCCTATTGCGGACAGTCTGAGCACCGATGGAGGGATTGTGCATTCCTGGTGTAACTTGGGCAGTTGTTGTTGCCATCCTGTACCTGTCCCGCAGGTGTGATGTTCGGATATACCGATCCTGTGCAGGTGTTGTTACACGTGGTCTGCCACTGCGAGGACGATAAGCTGTCCGTCCTGTCTCCCTGTAGCGCTGTCTTAGGCGTCTCACAGTACGGATATGGCAATTTATTGCCCTGGCCACATCTACAGTCCTCATGCCTCCTTGCAGCATGCCTAAGGCACGTTCACCGGAGATGAGCAGGGACCCTGGGCATCTTTCTTTTGGTGTTTCCAGAGTCAGTAGAAAGGCCTCTTTAGAGTCCTAAGTTTCATTAACTGTAACCTTAATTGCCTACTGTATGCAAGCTGTTTGTGTCTTAACGACCGTTCCACAGGTGCATGTTCATTAATTGTTCATGGTTCATTGAACAAGCATGGGAAACAGGGTTTCAACCCTTTACAATGAAGATCTGTGACGTTATTTGGATTTTTACGAATAATCTTTGAAAGACAGGGTCCTGAAAAAGATCCGTACATCTTTTTGCTGAGTTGATTTTATATGTTTTATGGGTTGAAAAGTGTTTTTTTCTCAGACATAAATAAACAACTCCAGGTGAAAGACAAAGGCCAAAGCTGTAATAAAATAACAAATTAACTGGCAAAGCAGCAGAGCGAGGCCCGCATCCAGCAACGTCACGAGTCACGTTTTGCAGCTGTTTCATTACAGCACTACAGGGAGAGAGAGGGGGAGTGGGAAAAAATCCACTGGACTAGTTTCAATGTATGGAATCACTTAGGAGTTTCTGGATTTTGGGTTAACTTCTCCTTTAAAGCATCATACTCCATAGTAATTCATCATTAGATGCTACAGTTCTCCTTTAAGACTCCATAATGTTTCATTATTAGATGCTACAGTCCTCCTTTAAGACTCCATCATTTTTCATCATTAGATGCTACAGTCCTCCTTTAATAACCTGTTAGGGATAGGGGGCAGCATTTTCACGTTCGGATGAAAAGCGTGCCCAGAGTAAACTTCCTGCTACTCAGGCCCAGAAGCTAATATATACATATTATTATGCATTTCGGATAGAAACACGCTGAAATTTCTAAAACTGTTTGAATGATGGCTGTGAGTATAACAGAACTCATATGGCAGGCGAAAACCTAAGAAAAATCCAACCAGGAAGTGGGAAATCTGAGGTTTGTAGTTTTTCATATTGCACTTCCTAAGGCTTCCACTAGATGTCAACAGTCTTTAGAACGTTGTTTGAGGCTTCTACTGTGAAGGAGGGGGGAATGAGAGCTGTTTCAACCAGAGGTCTGCCAGAGTGGCATGAGCTGATCACGCGCCTACACGTGAGAGCAACCTGCGTTCCATTGCAATTCTAAAGACAAAGGAATTCTCCGGTTGGAACATTATTGAAGACTAATGTTAAAAACATCCTAAAGATTGATTCTATACATCGTTTGACATGTTTCTACGAACTGTAATATACATTTTTGAACTTTTCATCTGAACTTTCGCCTGGACTTGCCCGCGCCTCGTGAGTTTGGATTTGTTTACCAAACGCGCTAACAAAAGGAGGTATTTGGACATAAATGTTGGACTTTATCGAACAAAACAAACATTTATTGTTGAACTGGGATTCCTGGGAGTGCATTCTGATGAAGATCATCAAAGGTAAGTGAATATTTAAAACGCTATTTCTGACTCAACAACATGGCGGGTATCTGCATGGCTTGTGTCTGAGCGCCGTACTCGGATTATTGCATGGTTTGCTTTTTCCGTAAAGCTTTTTTGAAATCTGACACAGCGGTTGCATTAAGAAGAAGTATCTCTATAATTCTGTGCATAATACTTGTATCAACTTTTATAAGTTTATTATGAGTATTTCTGTAAATTGATGTGCCTCTGAAAATTTGCCGGATGTTTTCGATGCTCAACATTACTGACCATAAAGCGCCAATGTAAAATGAGATTTTTGGATATAAATATGAACTTTATCGAACAAAACATACATGTATTGTGTAACATGAAGTCCTATAAGTGCCATCTGATGAAGATCATCAAAGGTTAGTGATACATTTAATTTAATCTCTATTTCTGCTTTTTGTGACTCCTCTCTTTGGCTGGAAAATGGCTGTGTGTGTTTTTGTGACTAGGCTCTGACCTAACATAATTATATGGTGTGCTTTCGCTGTAAAGCTTTTTTGAAATCGGACACGATGGGTAGATTAACAAGAAGTTAAGCTTTAATTTGGTGTATTGCACTTGTGAATGCATCAAAGTTACATATTTCTAAAAAATATTTTTGAATTTAGCGCTCTGCCTTTTCAGCGGAATGTTGTTGAGGGGTTCCACTAGCCATAAGAAGTTTTAAGACTCCATGATGTTTCATCATTAGATGCTACAGTCCTCCTTTAAGACTCCATAATGTTTCATCATTAGATGCTACAGGCTACAAATCAACAATGGGTGTCATATGAATCTTTACCACTTGTTCTGTAATATGAGTAGTATTTGGATTTCATTCAAACATTTCTTACATGAATATTGAAAATATAAATGTTGGTTTTTGTATATCTTGTTGAATATAATATACTGTAAGGGTATATCAGTTCCAGGATCTCTGCTAGTGTTAAAGTTATGGGCCATTTTATACAGAGAAATTGTGGCGAAATCCTGCATGGAGCCTTCACCATGCGCTGTCACTTTAAGAGCTTTAGATCTTCTTTAGAAAGAGTTTCATGCTGGTTTTTGGAAAAATGAGCCAGAAATTGTAGCTTTTCTAGGTGGCTCCCATTTTGGCTGTAGTGTTTCCAAGCGCGTGGAAGAGAGCGCGTTCTTTGGTATTTTTCTCCGGTAAAGACAATAACGATTCTCCGTCTTAAATTGTATTGTTTATTTACGTATTAGGGTACCTAAGGTTTGATTATAAACGTTGTTTGACTTGTTTGGAAAAGTTCATTAGTAACGTTTGGGATTCATTTTGTATGCATTTTGATGGGTGACTGGGTGGACTGAATTATTGACTGAAGCGCGCCAGCTAAACTGAGTGTTTATGGATATAAAGAAGGACATTATCGAACAAAAGGACCATTTGTGATGTATCTGGGACCTTTTGGAGTACCAACAGAAGAAGATCAAAGGTAAGGCATTTATTATATCGCTATTTCTGACTTTCGTGGCGCACCTGCCTGGTTGAAATATGTTTTTCATGCTTTTGTACGCGGGGCGCTGGCCTCAGCTAATCGCATGGTGTGCTTTCGCCATAAAGCCTTTTGGAAATCTGACACAGCGGCTGGATTAACAAGAAGTTAAGCTTTATTTTGATGTATTACACTTGTGATTTTATAAAAGTTAAATATTTATAATTCTGTAGTTTGAATTTCGCGCTCTGCAATTTCACCGGATGTTGGCCAGGTGGGACGCTACCGTCCAGACACAGACTTCTGTCCATAAGAAGTTAGAGGGAGTTTGCGTGAGAGCTCATGTTTATTGTCGTTTGAATTGTATTGATTTTTTGTGGGACTGTTTACATTTTAAGGCCTTTGTTGTCTATGAACACACCCACCCACACACCCATGCATACCCCCCTGCACTCCACCACTGAGAGGTAATACAGATTATTGCAAATCCTCTAATGTTGATGATTAGGTAATTTCTTGCGAATTGTTTCTATGAAGTTGCCATTAAATTGCTCTGCCATTATTATTGTATGAGGTATTATTGGTTGGGTTACCCCTGGGCTGTGACGGGCGTTTTATATGGTGGGTCTTATGTTCTCTCCCCACTGGCAATCTGGCCAACAGGCTCCACTCTAGTCTCCACTGGCTATCTGGCCAACAGGCTCCACTCTAGTCTCCACTGGCTATCTGGCCAACAGGCTCCACTCTATTCAGTATCTTCTGCTGATGTGTGCCTGGTAGCACTACTCTACTCTTTTCCTTTCAGCAGGTTAATACCTGCCTGACGCCCCAACAAAATCTTTATCTTTACGCTCCTCTAACAATACAGCTACAGAATTAGCATAGTAGGCCAATGTAACTTAAGGTTACCTGAAATATTTAGGACTAACTTATTCCTTGCCACCCATTCTGAAACTAACTTCAGCTCTTTGTCAAGTGTTGCTGTCATTTCAGTTGCTGTGGTAGCTGACATGTATAGTGTTGAGTCATCCTCATACCTAGACACACTGGCTAGCACACTGACACACTGGCTTTACCCAAAGCCAGTGGCATGTCGTTAGTAAAAAATTTAAAAAGTAAGGTACCTAGACAGCTGCCCTGGGGAATTCCTGATTATACCTTGATTCTGTTGTACTGGCTTCCATTCTGGAACACCCTCTGTGTTCTGTTAGACAGGTAGCTCTTTATCCACAATATAGCAGGGGGTGTAAAGCCATAACACAAGTTCTTCCAGCAGCAGGCTATGATCGCATTGTATCTGGTCAACAAAAAAAATCTAAAAGTGTAATGGTTGGTTACAGGCTGATTGGTCAGCAATTTCAGCCAATAAAGGGTGCTTTACTATTCTTAGGTAGCGGAAAGACTTTAGCTTCCCTCCAGGCCTGAGGGAACACACTTTCTAGTAGGCTGAAATTGAAGATATGGCAAATTGGAGTGGCAAAATCATCCACTATTATCCTCAATCATTTTCCATCCACGTTGTCAGACCCCGGTGACTTGTCATTGTTGATAGACAATTGTTTCACCTCTTCCACACTTACTTTACAGATTCAAAATTACAATGCTTGTCTTTCATAATTTGGTCCAATATACTTGGATGTGTAGTGTCAGCGTTTGTTGCTGGCATGTCATGCCTAAGTTTGCTAATCTTGCCAATTAAAAAATAATTCAAGTAGTTGGCAATATCAGTGGGTTTTGTGATGAATGAGCCATCTGATTCAATGAATGATGGAGCAGAGTTAGCCTTTTTGCCCAAAATTTCATTGAAGATGCTCCAAAGCTTTTTACAATCATTCTTTGTCATTTATCTTGGTTTTATAGTGTAGTAGTTCTTTTTATTCAGTTTAGTCACATGATTTCTCAATTTGCAATAAGTTTGCCAATCAGTTGTACAGCCAGACCTATTTGCCATCTCTTTTTTTGCCTCCCTCTACACCAGGTATTCCCAAACTGGGGTACGCCAAATAAAAATGTGATTCACATTTTCAAACAGTCCATTTATATTTTCCAACGGGGCTATACATTTGGGTGAGGTTTTTTTCTCACCTGAGTAGCCTCATTTCCCTGCCAAAAATCAAATTAAACCATCTAGTGTTCAACGAAATAACAACACAATGTCAAATACAGGTAGCCTAATCAAATACTTTAACATCCAATCACATTAACCGTTACTCTCTCGCGGGAATTCCACTAACGGTCCATATGTAGCCAAACGTAGCTGCTGCTGATGTTGGTATCTGTACTGATGGAGCAAATGCCATGACAGGGAAACATAGTGGAGTGGTAACGCGCGTGCAAGCAGTTGCTCCCGACGCCACTTGGGTACACTGCAGCATCCACCGAGAGGCTCTTGCTGCCAAGGGAATACCTGACTGCTTGAAAGACGTTTTGGACACTACAGTGAAAATGGTTAACTGAACTCCCGTGTATTTTCTGCACGATGCAACGATATGGGCAGCGACCATGTAGCGCTTTTACAAAATACAGAAGCGCGCTGGTTATCAAGGGTGCAAAGTATTGACACATTTTAAATACAGACACAGACTGTGTGGAAAATTAAAGAACAAATAAGGTTTAATATGTAAGATTGTTAAATAAAGAGCAAAATAATTTATTATTATTATATTAGTTGTGCGCTGGTGCTATAAGAACTCTTATAGGAAGAGCTGGGTTTTGACAAAAACTCACACTCATTCTTATGTTTAATAAATGTATCATATAGTGTGTGTGTGACCGGCTTACAATGATGTAAAATACAACACTTGAGAGTGCGCTGACCCTGGTGCTAGAGGGGGTACAGCTGGAGGTTGAATGTTTAAAGGGGTACGGAACTATAAAACGTTTGGGAACCACTGCTCTACACCATACCATTTTTCTATTCCTCATCAATCCACATGGATTTAACAGTTTTTACAGTCATTTTCTTATCGGGTTCATGCTTATTAGTAACTGGGATAAGCAATTTCATAAATGTGTCAAGGGCAGCGTCTGGTTGCTCGTCATTACACACCACGGACCAACAAATATTATTTACATCAAAAACATAGGAATCACTACAAAATTTATTGTATGACCTCTTTTACACAATATTAGGCCCAGCCTTTGGAACTGTGGCTTTCCTAGACATGGCTACTATATTGTGATCACTACATCTGATGGATCTGGAAACTGCTTTAAAACACATTTCTGCAGCTTAGTAAAGATATGATCAAAACATGTTGATGATTTCATTCCTCTACTGTTTGTAACTACCCTGGTAGGTTGATTGATAACCTGAACCAGGTTGACGGCACTGGTTACAGTTTGAAGCTTTCTCTTGAGTGGGCAGCCTGATCACAGCTTTCCTCCAGTATTAGTTAATTCATTAACAGTGTCTTGAGTTTAGTTTGCCTGTTCAACAGTATTGTAAAGATAGGGGGGTTGACTGGGACAGACAATGTAACATCCATAATGTTTTAAGGAAAGGTTTTTGTAAAACAAGCACCTTACATTGGATCATCTTTTAACTTTCTCTCTAAAGCTAACTTTCATCAAGGTTTTATATGGTCTATTGGTATCTCTCTTTTCATTAGCAGAATCCTTTTTCAGTGTTATGATATTCATAACATCCATATCCACCAGACAATCTTCCTGTCAACTAACAGAACTCTGCTGGTTGTGCTGGTAACAGATACCAGTCTATCTTCCTGTTAACTAACAGAACTCTGCTGGTTGTCCTGGTAACAGATACCCGTGGGCAGATCTATTGTATTTGTTCAAACTAAACTACAGCACTTACTTTGATGAGTCAAATCTGATCCTTTCTTCTCTCCTCCTCCTCTCACAGTTCCACTCAGCCCCGTTGTTTTCCTGCAGTCCACCAGCAGCACAGACAACCTCTTCATACCCAGCAGTAAGGCGCTACCGGGAGAAGCACGACACGAGGACTCCGGGAGGGAGGAAGGGCTAGCGTTGTCCTGGTAACCATAAAGAGGGGACACAGACTCATATCATTATGGATGCTGATGTCACTGTTGTCATAAAGTTATTTACAGAAACTCAGCCCAGACCCCGATAGAGCAAGCTGTATGCTAGACCAGACCAAGCTGTACCATCTGGTGTTCTGATCTGGAGAGACTCTTCTCTGACTCGTCAGCATCAGGATGTTGTTGAGGATCCCCAGAGGATCCACCATAGTCATGTCTCTCTCCTGTGTGAATGACAACATCAAACAGATAGTAAACTTATGATATTCTATTGCAATCATTGGGTCTTACGAGAGCTATTAATATGTCTAAAAGGGCATATTATGTTTTTTGAAAATATTGTTTGTGATGCAAATGTAAAAGGGTCGTTCCATGAAATGGGTGCCTTTTGATACTTTAAATAATAATTATGCACCAATTTTGCATTTTAAAAGCTTGTTATATTAGATGAAGTGCACTTTAATACAGACAACAGGGATAATTAAATACATCTCATTTAAAAGTCCCAAAAATATATATGTACCAATGGCAGATTGCCCCTTCAACAATTCCTACAGTCCTGAACAATATATTCAAGTGTAGAACTTCAGTAGAATGCCCCTTTAAAACCACACAATAGTTCAAGAACTGCATAGTTTTTGCCCCTGATTTTTAGACAGTACTCACTGGTGTTAATCGGATATTCTGACTCCTCCTCCTCCCTTTTCACTCCCAAAACGTCTTCCTTCTCCTCTTTTATTGAGATAGCCTCCTCTTCCTCTTTTACTCCAAAAGGTTCTTCCTCTACGTTCAATGTTATGGCACCTTTCTCCCTTTTGATTCTGAAAGCTTCTACCTCCAGACTCGTCCGTACCCTGATGGACAGGCCTTTACGTCTCATAAATCTTAGACACCAAGATGGTCCACCTCTAAAATCCTCAAACTTCATTGCGGTGGCGATTGTTTTGGCTTTCAGTCGGATCTGCACAGTTGAAACACCTCGGCCGTCTGCTCTCTGTGTGTTGACCCAGTCTTCAAGCTCATTTTCTAGTTCGGGCCATCTGCTTTTCTTCCCTCTGAAAGCTTTTGTTGTCTTTTTGCACTGAGTCAGTTCCTCGCGCTGCTGTCTCCAACGTCTTATCATCGACTCATTAAGGCCAAGCTCCCGTGCAGCAGCTCTATTTCCTTTTCCAACAGCCAGATCGATCGCCTTCAACTTGAAAACTGCATCATATGCATTTCTCCGTGTCTCTGCCATGATAAGGGTGACAAAATGAATACCGTAATCAGAATGATGGGAAGTTTGAGCGCGCTCGATTTACGTCACATTATGTGACGGTGCTCAGTTTTTTGGCTGCGTGAAAGCGGGAAGAAACCATAAATTAGCCGCGTCATTGTATAAGCCACGAGGTTCAAAGCGTGGGAAAAAGTAGCGGCTTATAGTCCGGAAATTACGGTAGAATTAACGTAATTGTGTTCTACACACTAATATTAATATACACAATTTACCACATTTGCTAATTTAACAAGCAAATGACGTTTTAATGAACTAGTAGATAAGTAAACCGAATTATGTTCAAAACACTAGGAGTAATATTCACAAGATTGGTCTAAAGAGCTTCAATGTTTCAGTTTAATGTTCGCTAGCAAACCACCACGTTGGTTGAATCAGAAGCCTTTTGTCGCTGTTGAAGAAGCCTCCTGTCCCGTCCACTAGATTATACGTCACGCAAGAAGCATCACCTGAAATACTCATATTGCCATCTGCTGACTGGAGTGGGTAACGCAGATTAGAAAACAATGTCAAAACAAGTCATTTAAAAACAACCAGATGTTATGTTTTCTCTTCCTTCTTACAGCCAATACTTTCCTCCAGGGCTGACCTGCCCATTAGGCAGGATCAGGTGACAGATTGAAGAGGGTGGCATATTCCTAGCTAAATTGACCAAGGTTCATCGCTAACAACACATAATAACACCTCACATAATGCTGCCCAAATACAATGAAAAATTCTCTCACCCAGTGGCATATGGACTATTTATGTGATTGTTGCTGTTGCCACATGAAGCAGTGTCCACTTTGCAAAAGGTAACATGGACAGATAGGACTCTACCTGTGTAGAGCTCATGCCCCTTTGCCCTTCCTGTCTCCGAAGTGCCCTTTTGGGTGGTGGTATAATTTGTATTCATTTTTTGCCAAAGTTATTCTGAACCTACTGCCTGCAAGTTGTCGTTATCTACACCCAAAAAATGTAGATTTCAAAAGTGGTCTCCTGATGTGGTTTAAGGATTGTTGAGGACTTAGAACATCCAATGTTGTTGTTTTTCTATTAACAGTGTGATTTAGAGAGAAAAACAGAAAAACAGGGACAAATCAGAAACCTGGAAACACTAAATGGAGAATATATATATCTTTTTTAAACGTAATTAGGTTTTAAAAAATCTAATAAAATGGATTTTATAGGGCCCTAAATATTCTATACATTTTCTCTCATTACTGGATTATGTAGGGATAGTGTAGAGTAACAGCTGTATCCTGAAGTGACCTTTAACCTCCCTGCTCCTCAATACTTCTTCCACTGGATCAAAGCTTCAGCTAAGAAGGATACATGATAGTGGCAACACATGGAGTTGGGTTGGATATAGTCATGGTAGGATCCATGATAGTGACAACACATGGAGTAGGGTTGGATATAGTCATGGTAGGATACATGATAGTGGCAACACATGGAGTAGGGTTGGATATAGTCATGGTAGGTTACATGATAGTGGCAACACATGGAGTAGGGTTGGATATAGTCATGGTAGGATACATGATAGTGGCAACACATGGAGTTGGTTTGGATATAGTCATGGTAGGATACATGATAGTGACAACACATGGAGTAGGGTTGGATATAGTCATGTTAGGATACATGATAGTGGCAACACATGGAGTAGGGTTGGATATAGTCATGGTAGGTTACATGATAGTGGCAACACATGGAGTAGGGTTGGATATAGTCATGGTAGGATACATGATAGTGGCAACACATGGAGTAGGGTTGGATATAGTCATGGTAGGATACATGATAGTGGCAACACATGGAGTTGGGTTGGAATTCGTCATGGTAAGCAAAATACTTTACACCACATATTCTGCAGCTTTCTGTTGCAGGATCTTTTTATGGGGGGGTGCCCTTTGTTGTTTACACATCACACACATGGTTATGGGCTTTAAAAAAGAAGACACCAGTACCATGTCAGATATAGTTTAAATGTACACATATTTGAGTTTACATCCCAATATGACACTTCATCACAGAAGACTGAAATGTAACAAAATGCCTATTGTGTTTATTGAGCTGTACACTGAGATGCTCAGTTGGTCAATATTCCCCTCCAGTGATTCCCCAACATCTTGTCAACATGTGCCGCAAAAATGGAGCTGATATCTTATACCAGTCATTCTTTATAGACATGTATCCATAACAAGGCTTAGGCCTCTCATATAGTCTGCAAAAACCTCTCCAAAATGTCACATTTTTTAAACATATTTATTTTCATGCATATAACTTGTCAAAAATCTTTTTTATTACCAAATTCTATCTTTCGTATGGACAATATTTTTTTCATGTTTTCATAAGTGTTTGAGATTAGGACCCAAATGGTCAAAAAACCTCTTCAAATAGAAGTACATTTATAACACAATATATCTTACAGGTATGTCCTCTCTCACTCTCTCTCATCATGTCACAGCTGACAGGCTCCCAGAGGAAGGGCAATAAAAGGCCCCAGCTCACTCAACTGCCCCTCCCCTCTCCAACAGACATCAACCCAGAACATCCTGAAGACAGAACATCTAAAATGTTAGGGCTGACGCTTTCCTCATCCTCAGATGAGGTGAGGAGAGAAGGATCTTCTAACCAAAATGCGGAGTCAGGGAAATATGCCATCTTTATTACAAATAAGACGTCGACTAAACAAAACAAAAACACTTTCAAAACTTACAAAATAACAAAACGTAACGAACGGAACCTGAACATAAACTTACATAGACAAACGTAAACTCACGAACAGGAACGTTACATCAAAACACACGAACAGCCAAACAGCTCCGAAAGTGAAAAACACATCGACAACGACGAAGACATCACAGGAGACAATCACCCACCAACAAACAGTGAGAATGCCCTACCTAAATATGACTCTTGATTAGAGGAAAACGCAAACCACCTGCCTCTAATCAAGAGCCATACCAGGCAAACCAAAAACAACATAGAAACAGATAACATAGACTGCCCACCCAAAACACATGCCCTGACCAAAACACATAAAAACAACATAAAACAGGTCAGGACTGTTACAGTACCCCCCCCTCAAGATGCGCACGCCGAGCGCACAAGCACAAAGTCCAGGGGAGGGTCCGGGTGGGCAGTTGACCACGGTGGTGGTTCCGGCTCAGGACGCTGTCCCCATACCACCATAGTCACTCCCCTCTTCTGTCTACCCCTTCTAATGACCACCCTAACACTACCTTCCCCTAAATAAACAGCTAGCACCGGGACAAGGGGCAGCACCGGGACAAGGGGTAGCACCGGGACAAGGGGCAGCACCAGAACAAGGGGCAGCACCAGGATAAGGACCAGCACCGGAATAAGGGGCAGCACCGGAATAAGGGGCAGCACCGGGACAAGGGGCAGCACCGGGACAAGGGGCAGCACCGGGACAAGGGGCAACACCGGGACAAGGGGCAACACCGGGACAAGGGGCAACACCGGGACAAGGGGCAGCACCGGGACAAGGGGCAACACCGGGACAAGGGGCAGATCCCGGCTGAAGGACTCTGGCAGGTCCTGTTTGGACGGCTCTGGCAGGTCCATGCAGGCTGACGGCTCTCGACGCTCATGGCAGACTGACGGCTCTCTACGCTCATGGCAGGCTGACGGCTCTCGACGCTCATGGCAGGCTGACGGCTCTCGACGCTCATGGCAGGCTGACGGCTCTCGACGCTCATGGCAGGCTGATGGCTCTCGACGCTCATGGCGCTCTGACGGCTCTCGACGCTCATGGCTCACTGACGGCTCTGGCTGCTCATGGCTCACTGACGGCTCTGGCTGCTCATGGCTCTCTGACGGCTTTGGCTGCTCATGGCTCTCTGACGGCTCTGGCTGCTCATGGCTCTCTGGCGGCTCTGGCAGATCCTGTCTGGTTGGCGGCTCTGGCAGATCCTGTCTGGTTGGCGGCTCTGGCAGATCCTGTCTGGTTGGCGGCTCTGGCAGATCCTGTCTGGTTGGCGGCTCTGGCAGATCCTGTCTGGTTGGCGGCTCTGGCAGATCCTGTCTGGTTGGCGGCTCTGGCAGATCCAGTCTGGCGGGCGGCTCTAGCGGCTCCTGTCTGGCTGACGGCTCTAGCGGCTCCTGTCTGGCGGATGGCTCTGTAGGCTCATGGCAGACGGGCGGCTTTGCAGGCTCATGGCAGACGGGCGGCTTTGCAGGCTCCTGGCAGACGGATGGCTCAGATGGCGCTGGGGAGACGGATGGCTCAGATGGCGCTGGGGAGACGGATGGCTCAGATGGCGCTGGGGAGACGGATGGCTCAGATGGCGCTGGGGAGACGGATGGCTCAGATGGCGCTGGGGAGACGGATGGCTCAGATGGCGCTGGGGAGACGGATGGCTCTGGCCGGATACGGCGCACTGTAGACCTGGTGCGTGGTGCCGGAACTGGAGGCACCGGGCTAATGATAAGCACCTTCCTACTAGTGCGTGGAGCAGGGACAGGGCACACTGAACTCTCAAAGCGTACTCTATACCTGGTGCGTGGTACCGGCACTGGTGGCACCTGGCTGAGGGCACGCACCTCAGGACTAGTACGGGGAGAAGTGACAGTGTGTACAGGACTTAGGAGACGCACAGGTGGCTTAGTGCGTGGGGCCGGAACTGGAGGCACTGAACTGGATACACGCACTATAGGGAGAGTGCGTGGAGGAGGAACAGGGCTCTGGAAATGCACTGGTAGCCTAGTGCGTAATGTAGGCACTGTAGGTACTAGGCTGGGGCGGGGAGGTGGCGCCGGAAATACCGGACCGTGCAGGCGTACTGGCTCTCTTGAGCATTGAGCCTGCCCAACCTTACCTGGTTGAATGCTCCCGGTCGCCCGCCCAGTACGGGGAGGTGGAATAACCCGCACCGGGCTGTGTAGGCGAACCGGGGAAACCCTGCGTAAGGCAGGTGCCATGTATGCCGGCCCGAGGAGACGCACTGGAGACCAGACGCGTTGAGCCGGCCTCATGACACCTGGCTCAATGCCCAATCTAGCCCTACCAGTGCGGGGAGGTGGAATAACCCGCACCGGCCTATGCACACGTACAGGAGACACCGTGCGCTCTACTGCGTAACACGGTGTCTGCCCGTACTCCCGCTCTCCACGGTTAGCCTGGGAAGTGGGCGCAGGTCTCCTACCTGCCCTTGGCCCACTACCCTTTAGCCCCCCCCCAAGAAATTTTTGGGAGTTACTCACGGGCTTTTCGGGCTTCCGTGCAAGACGTGTCCCCTCATAATTCCGGTTTCGAGCTTGATTCTCCGGCTTCCATCCACGTCTCCTAGCTGCCTCCTTAAACCACCGCTCCTGGGCTGTGGCTGCCTCACTCTTCTCACGAGAGCAGCGATATTCTCCAGTTTGCGCCCAGGGTCCTCTACCAGACAGGATCTCCTCCCAAGTCCAAAAGTCCTTGTTGCTCCGTCGAGCATTCCCATACCGCTTGGTCACATTTTGTTGGTGGGTGATTCTGTTAGGGCTGACGCTTTCCTCATCCTCAGATGAGGTGAGGAGAGAAGGATCTTCTAACCAAAATGCGGAGTCAGGGAAATATGCCATCTTTATTACAAATAAGACGTCGACTAAACAAAACAAAAACACTTTCAAAACTTACAAAATAACAAAACGTAACGAACGGAACCTGAACATAAACTTACATAGACAAACGTAAACTCACGAACAGGAACGTTACATCAAAACACACGAACAGCCAAACAGCTCCGAAAGTGAAAAACACATCGACAACGACGAAGACATCACAGGAGACAATCACCCACCAACAAACAGTGAGAATGCCCTACCTAAATATGACTCTTGATTAGAGGAAAACGCAAACCACCTGCCTCTAATCAACAGCCATACCAGGCAAACCAAAAACAACATAGAAACAGATAACATAGACTGCCCACCCAAAACACATGCCCTGACCAAAACACATAAAAACAACATAAAACAGGTCAGGACTGTTACATAAAAGATCATCTGGGAATCCTTTCTTTCTCATGGAGCTTTTCAAAAGTGAGATGAATATTCAATGTGATGTTTGTACAGTGCCTTCGGAAAGAATTCAGACCCCTTGACTTTTTCCACATTTTGTTAAGTTACAGCCTTATTTTAAAATGGATTAAAAAATATATATTTATATATTCAGCAAACTACACACAATAGCCCATCATTTGGGGCGGCAGGTAGCCTATTGGTTAAAGCATTGGGCTAGTAACCAAAAGGTTGATGGATCGAATCCCAGAGCTGACAAGGTAAAAATCTGTTGTTCTGCCCCTGAACAAGGCACTGTTCAGCGGTAGGCCGTCATTGTAAATAAGAATTTGTTCTTAACTGACTTGCCTAGTTAAATATAAAACATTTAAATGACAAAGGAAAAACAAGTTTATAGAAACATTTATTAAAGATAAAAAATATACCTTCTTTACATAACAGTAAGTATTCAGACCCTTTATTATGAGACTGTCAGAGTAAAAACCAAGCCATGAGGTAGAAGGAATTGTCTGTAGAGCTCCGAGACAGGATTGGGTCGGGCCACAGATCTTGGGAAGGGTACCAACACATTTCTGCAGCATTGGAGGTCCCAAAGAACAGAGTGGCCTCCATCATTCTAAAATGGAAGAAGTTTGGAACCACCAAGACTCTTCCTAGAGCTTGCGGCACGGCCAAACTGAGCAGTCGGGGGAGATGGGCCTTGGTCAGGGAGGTGACCAAGAATTCGATGGTCACTCTGACAGAGCTCTAGAGTTCCTCTGTGGAGATGGGAGAAACTTCCAGAAGGACAACCATCTCTCCACCTCTCCACCAATCAAGCCTTTATGGTAGAGTGGCCTGACGGAAGCCACTCCTCAGTATAATGCACATGACAGCCCACTTGGAGTTTGCCAAAAGGCACCAAAAGGACTTTCAGACCATGAGAAACCAGATTCTCTGGTCTGATGAAACCAAGATTGAACTCTTTGGCCTGAATGCCAAGCGTCACGTCTGGAGGAAACCTGGCACCATCCCTAGGGTGAAGCATGGTGGTGGCAGCGTCATGCCGTGGGTATGTTTTTCAGCGGCAGGGACTAGGAGACTAGTCAGGATCAAGGGAAAGATGAACCGAGCAAAGTAGAGAGATCCTTGATGAAAACCTGCTCCAGAGCGCTCAGGACCTCAAACTGAGGGCGAAGGTTCACCTTCCAACAGGACAACAACCCTAAGCACACAGCCAAGACAATGCAGTAGTGGCTTCGGGTCAAGTCTCTGGTCTCTGAATGTCCTTGAGTGGCCGAGCCAGAGCCCGGACTTGAACCCGATCTAACATCTCTGGAGAGACCTGAAAATAGCTGTGCAGCAACACTCCCCATCCAACCTGAAACCTGACAAAGCTTGAGAGAATCTGCAGAAAAGAATGGGAGAAACTCCCCAAATACAGGTGTGCCAAGCTTGTAGCATCATACCCAAGAAGACTCAATGCTGTAATCTCTGCCAAAGGTCTTCGACAAAGTACTGAGTAAAGGGTCTGAATACTTATGTAAATGTTATTTTTCAGTTTTTTATTTTTTAATAAATTAGCAACAATTTCTAAAGACCTGTTTTTGTTTTGTCATTATGGGATATTGTGTGTAGATTGATGAGAGGGAAAAAATGATTTAATACACAATAGAATAAGGCTGTAATGTAACAAAATGTGGAAAAAGTCAAGGGGTCTGAATACTTTCTGAAGGCATTGTATATAGCCATGTTATAAAGTATGAAAAGGCTTTTTCATTCACATGTCATGAAATCACTATGACATCATCATATTTGTATATATCCTAATGAATAAACTTTGGATGGAAACATGGTTATTATTTATTTAACAAGGTAAGTCAACTGAGAACACATTCTCATTTACAGCAACAACCAGAGTTAACACCCCTACTCTTATGATAAGTGCAATGGGATCTTTAGTGACCACAGAGAGTCATGACACCCGTTTAACGTCCCATCTGAAAGATGGCACCCGACACAAGGCAATGTCCCCAATCTGATTACTTTCCAAAGGCACTGGAAGTGATTGAGGAGACACCATAATTGCTATATTCTAATTAAAATTATTGACCCATAAGAGAACACATGACCAAAGCAAGGCGTGACCATTTAGAAATAAAACAATATTCTTAATGATAAACATAATCTAATAAACAAATGTTTGCATAACCAACCAGGACCAACCCTGCTTAGCTTCAGAAGCAAGCCAGCTGTGGGAAGTAGGGTGGAATGCTGCTGGCTCCAAAATCAAGCTATATACAGCCTAATTGTTTCCCCTCAGGAAGCTCTGGTAAACAGTTGATGTAGTACACTGCTGCCACCACCAGGCCTGGAGGGCATTTTGACTTTGTTGATAGCGAGTTGTGTTGCTAAAAACGTAGCAGCTAACTAACTGGCTACTGATCAACCTTTTGTGTGGTTTGAACATTCATATTGGACTGTAGCAGCTAGCTAACTGGCTACTGATCAACCTATTGTGTGGATTGAACATTCATATTGGACTGTAGCAGCTAGCTAACTGGCTACTGATCAACCTATTGTGTGTATTGAATATTCATATTGGACTGTAGCAGCTAGCTAACTGGCTACTGATCAACCTATTGTGTGTATTGAACATTCATATTGGACAGCCTTACCTGTATAGTAGCACCAACACCCATCAGCCCAATCTCTTCTTGATGTCAAAGCTGCAGTGTATTGTTGGTATAGGAGTATTAAATTAATGAATAATCCTATTTATTTAAAGCCCCGCTAAGATGTCACCATACTATTCCTTTAAAGCCCCTCTGTCAGATATAAATCATCAGAGTGGGAAACCAACTGACATGGAAACAATGGAGCAAATGGATCACTATCAGAGGGGTGTATTATGACATCATATAGAACTACTCAGACATTCCAAATATCACTTGATTATCAGAGGGGTGTATTATGACATCAGATAGAACTACTCAGACATTCCAAATATCACTTGATTATCAGAGGGGTGTATTATGACATCATATAGAACTACTCAGACATTCCAAATCAGGCTTCATCCATATCATGAAGGTGGATATTGATCCAACCATTTCAAAAGTAATGACCGGGCTGATGGAAACAGGATATGCCTGTACAATTTTATTAATGCAGATAGACAATTTGTTTGTTTGTTTTACATGGTGGGGTCTTTTTGTGTCAGTAAACATTTATGAGCGAGAAATGGTGGAAACTCCTTCATGAGCAAATATTGATTTAATAACCATCACATCTCAGTTAACTTGGAGTCACGCGATGATATGTTGTGTGGTCCTCCCTCTACGACTTGGGAAACCATGTAGTTTATTAGGCTACAGATTAAATAAGTTATGAACTTCACAGGGTGGTGAAACTGCATGTGATGAGCTTGATGCTCCTTTCCAATACATTTTGATGGTCTTATTCTGGTGACATGATGATCGATGCTTGGTTGCCATTTGACAAATAAAATAATATTGCTCTCATCCATAATAATCTCATCATGTAGGTAGCCTACCAGCACTGTATCTGTGAGCTGCTGACTACAGTGCACGGGACAAGAGCACGTTTTCTATATAACGCAAAAGTTGAAAATGCGATGGAAACCCATTTAACTTGTATTTTTCATACGGTATATGGGATTTTAACAGCAAAAGTTTTTTTATTTGTCACACAAAGCCTTATGTCTGCAATTAGTCTGTTTGAAAGAAACATTTCTGGTGGGAAAATGCATATATTGTTTTGTACATATTTAAGAATATTCACATGAAAATCTGTCGCAAATTGCACGGAAACTTAGCTACTAAGGTGGATATTGATCCAACACCTGCTACTTATTCAAACCAGCCCACTAGGCACAGACGTCAGTTCAACATCTAGTTTCTATTTACATTTCTTTGAGTCGTGAATTCAACATGAAATCAACACAAAATGTCACCTGTCATTGGATTTAGCTTACAAGTTGGGTGAAAAATAAATAAAGATTCCTGATGTTGACGGCTTTTTACAAATCCAATCAGTTTTCTGCATTGATCTAACATCACATGGATTTGTTTTGTTGAAATGACGTGGAAACGACATTTATTCAACCAGTGGAAGGCTTGTAAATGACCCCAGGAAAGGAAAACAAAGAACTCTTTACTGAGACAATGATAAACAGCAATCCGTGGGAGAGTTGTGGTGGATATTATAAAATAAGGATCTGCTGGAGTCCAAGTCAAACCAAGATTCTTTATTTCTGAGCTCAGAGAGAATAACAGTTACACAGCGCAGTGTAGACAGTCTGAATTCCTGAAGCATTGGGTGATGAGCACATATCTTTATAGTTTTCTGTTCCTGGGAGGGACTTTATTCATACAAGGATGCAGGTGCAGCTGGTTTGCAATGCAGGATGATACTCCCAGGAACAGGAGATTATAATAGGTCAGTTTCACAAGGTTAGTCACATACGCAGATATGTGGACACATACAATTAACATTTTGCATTACAGAGTCTGTGAACATTTTCAATTCATTAAATCATCAGTGGGCCAACAATGCAAATTTAAACAATGGAACAAATGCATCACATCCAAATATCACTTGATTATCTGTAGTGCTGGAGGAATGCCATGCAGATAATCACACACAGAGTTTAAAAAAGGACCATGGAATCTGATCTATTTTATATTCAAACTGGCATACTCCATATTCAATTCATGTTTTATTACAAAAACATACATTTGAGTATACTTTGAACCATTTCATTTAATATGGTACAAACAGGTAAACACATTCTCAGGCAACAATATAAGACAATTGGAGCACTGTGTATGTTCTCTGATGAATTTTAAGTTAATGTGATGTGAAATATAAATTTACACACTAGGAGAAGTAATTATTCTCTCCTGTGTGGATTCGCACATGATGTTTAAGTGACTGTGATGAGTAATATGTCTTCCCACAGTCTGAGCATTTGTAAGGCTTCTCCCCTGTGTGCAGTCTCATGTGTTCTTTCAGCTTTCCTGAATAGTTAAAACGCTTTCCACAGTGGGAGCAATGGTAAGGCTTCTCCCCTGTGTGTATTCGCTCATGAGCTTTCAGGTTTCCTAAATGGGTAAAACGCTTTGAACACCGGGAGCAGTGGTAAGGCTTCTCCCCTGTGTGCAGTCTCTTGTGTTCTTTCAGGTTTCCTAAATGGGTAAAACGCTTTGCACACTGGGAGCAGTGGTAAGGCTTCTCCCCTGTGTGCACTCTCATGTGTTCTTTCAGGCTTCCTAATTGGATAAAACGCTTTGCACAATGGGAGCAGTGGTAAGGCTTCTCCCCTGTGTGTATTCGCTCATGAGCTTTCAGGCTTCCTGACTGGTTAAAACTCTTTCCACACTGGGAGCAGTGGTAAGGCCTCTCCCCTGTGTGCAGTCTCATGTGTTCTTTCAGGCTTCCTAATTGGGTAAAACTCTTTCCACACTGGGCGCAATGGCATGGCTTCTCCCCTGTGTGTATTCGCTCATGAGCTTTGAGGGTGTCTAACCGCTTAAAACTCTTTCCACACTGGGAGCAATGGTGTGGCTTCGTTCTTATGTGTACCCTCTCATGTCTTTTCAAGCTAACTAACTGGTTAAAACTTTTTCCACAATGGGAGCAGAGGTGTCGTCTTGCTGGTTTGGACGTCTTTGGTTCCTCCAAGGTTGGTTTTCCTCCTGCAAAAGACAGTGTTAATTTTAAGAGATGCCAGAATGAAATCTCCACATGATAAAACTGCCTTGCTGAGGTTTAATCCAAATCACATCCCTCAATATCCTGATGCCAGTTTTCAAACATTTCATAATTTAAAACAAATGATGTAGAGCTTCCTGGTAATAACTGATAATATGTTTACATTACTTATTATTCTTTCTGTTATATAAGTCAGACCACAAAACACTAAACAGTTCTAGAACACTGAAGACACAGACTGGATTCCAATCAGCAGGTGGTTCTAAATATATAACCTTCATAGCTGTATGATACAGAATGTGACCTACACACTTCCTTGAACCTAAATTAAGTAAAGAAGTCATTTTGTGTGGAAGTTTCATTTTTACATTGGAGACAGACACAAAGCACATCAGTAACATCTCCCCGTTGTCGATAGGGTCGACACATTCCAAGATGGCGTAGCAGTCGGACGTGTGTTTTGTCTTGTCCCGTCCTGTCCCATGTAAATATTTTTATATATTGTTTTCATTTCGTATATATTGTAATCTCACTTTCCATTTACGGACTGAATTAACTTTCCTGCAACCCGCCTCACCCAATGTGGTACAGATCTGCTATTTTTATACTTTAGAACCGGAACCCCCATCAGAAGCTAGCCAGCTAACTAGCTACTAGCTACTAGTCAGTTAGCCACTACTAGCGGTCTTCACCGTTAACTCGGACACCAGCCAGCTTCAGCCTGGTCAATACCTGCCAGTCTGCACAGCGCGATATCAACCCAGAGCATATCGGACTGCTTTTTCTCTACCACATCACCGGATTCCTACCGCAAGCTCTGAACCTTTACACATCGCAGCTAGCTAGCTGCAATCCGAGTAGCTACTCCTGGCAAACGTCTCTGTCCCGAAGCAAGCACCACTTAGACTTGAACTAGCCTCGAACTAGGCCCATCTCCCGGCTTGCCAAAGTGGTCCACCAGCTAATTCTTGGGCTACAATACCTCTTTTGCCAATTGGCCTGGACCCATTACTGCCGACACGGAGCCTCGTGTCTCCAGCTCGCCTAGCGTAGTAGCAACTACTGAATCGCCTCCCTGACTCACCTATTGCTGCTCATTGGACCCTATGATCACTCGGCTACACATGCCTCTTCCTAATGTCAATATGCCTTGTCTATTGCTGTTTAGGTTAGTTATTATTGTTTTATTTCACTGTAGAGCCCCCAGCCCCGCCCAACATGCCTTAGATAGCCCTTTTGTCCCACCCCCCACACATGCAGTGACCTCACCTGGGTTAACTGGTGCCTCTAGAGACAAAACCTCTCTCATCGTCACTCAATGCCTAGGTTTACCTCCACTGTACTCACATCCTACCATACCCTTGTCTGTACATTATGCCTTGAATCTATTCTACCGTGCCCAGAAATCTGCTCCTTTTACTCCCTGTTCTGAACGCACTAGATGACCAGTTCTTATAGCCTTTAGTCATACACTTATCCTACTCCTCTTCTGGTGATGTAGAGGCTAACCCAGGCACTCCAGCCCCCAGCACCACTCCCATTCCCCAGGCACTCTCATTTGTTGACTTCTGTAACTGTAATAGCCTTGGTTTCATGCATGTTAACATCAGAAGCCTCCCCCCTAAGTTTGTTTTATTCACTGCTTTAGCACACTTCGCCAACCCTGATGTCCTAGCCGTGTCTGAATCCTGGTTTAGGAAGGCCACCAAAAATCCTGACATTTCCATCCCCAACTACAACATTTTCTGACAAGATAGTACTTCCAAAGGGGGCAGAGTTACAATCTACTGCCGAGTTCTGTCATACTATCCAGGTCTGTGCCAAAAACAATTAGAGCTTCTACTTTTAAAAATCCACCTTTCCAGAATCAAATCAAATCAAAGTTTATTTGTCACGTGCGTCGAATACAACAGGTGTAGACCTTAGAGTGAAATGCTTACTTACAGGCTCTAACCAATAGTGCGAAAAAAAGGTATGTGTGTGTAGGTAAGTAAAGAAATAAAATACCAGTAAAAAGACATTTGAAAATAACAGTAGCAAGGCTATATACAGACACCGGTTAGTCAGGCTTATTGAGGTAGTATGTACATGTAGGTATGGTTAAAGTGACAGAAACAAGTCTCTCACTGTTGCCGCTTGTTATAGATTCCCCTCAGCCCCCAGCTGTGCCCTGGACACCATATGTGAATTGATTTCCCCCCAATCTATCTTCAGAGTTCGTACAGTTAGGTGACCTAAACTGGGATATGCTTAACACCCCGGCCGTCCTACAATCTAAGCTAGATGCCCTCAATCTCACATAAATTATCAAGGAACCTACCAGGTACAACCCTAAATCTGTAACCATGGGCACCCTCTTAGATATCATCCTGACTAACTTGCCCTCTAAATACACCTCTGCCGTCTTCAACCAGGATCTTAGCGATCACTGCCTCATTGCCTGCGTCCGTAATGGGTCCGCGGTCAAACGACCATCCCTCATCACTGTCAAACGCTCCCTAAAACAATTCAGCGAGTAGGCCTTTCTAATCGACCTGGCCCGGGTATCCTGGTAGGATATTGACCTCATCCCGTCAGTAGAGGATGTCTGGTTTCTCTTTAAAAGTAATTTTCTCACCATCCTAAATAAGCATGCCCCATTCCAAAAATGTAGAACTAAGAATAGATATAGCCCTTGGTTCACTCCAGACCTGTCTTCCCTTGACCAGCACAAAAACATCCTGTGGCGTTCTGCATTAGCATCGAATAGTCAGCGGTATGCAACTTTTCAGGGAAGTCAGGAACCAATATACACAGTGTCGTGGAAAATTGCAAGATTATGTTATAATGCTTGTATTGCATTATAATGGTTGTTTTATTCGACATAATAGTGTTCTGTTAACTATTGTGTGTGTGTTCCACTGAGGATGGGCCTCTATGAGATAGCACTGACAGAAGAGATTTACAATGTCTTTTGGTGATAAAACCAAAATAGCATTCCAGATAACATGAGGTAATGTTTTTGTGCTTTGAAGTACCAGGAACGAGATTAGAACCTCATCTTAGGGACCAAACTGAATGATAATTTATAGCGAATGCTATCTGGCTATGGGATACTCCTCTCTCTCAAGTAAAAGTCTTTCTTTGTGAACTTTTCTTAAGATATGTGGTTCGTCATGTAAGTTGAGAGGGGTGTATTTTGGCTATAAAAGATCTTTGTACTTTTCTGTTGACACTTTCAATGGTTCATTAGAGATAGCGCATCATTGAAAGTAAAATGCTATTGCAAAGCTCTTATTATTAAAGATGTAGTTTAAGTATAACTCTGACTGGTGTGTGAAGTTTGTAACTCTCCTCATTTGGTAAAGCAGAAATATGCCACCACAACAGCCAGTTAGGAAAGCTCAGGCTAGCTTTTTCAAATAGAAATTTGCGTCCTGTAGCACTAATTCCAAAACGTTTTGGGACACTAAAGTCCATGGAGAATAAGAGCACCTCCTCCCAGCTGCCCCCTGCACTGAAGCTAGGAAACACTGTCACCACCGATAAATCTACAATAATCGATCATTTCAATAAGCATTTTTCTACGGCTGGCCATGCTTTCCACCTGGCTACCCCTACCCCGGCCAAAAGCTCTGCACCACCTGCAGCAACTTGCCCAAGCACCCCCCCACGCAAATCAAGACAGCTGATGTTCTGAAAGAGCGGCAAAATCTGGATCCCTACAAATCAGCTGGGCTAGACAATCTGGAACCTCTCTTTCCCAAAATTGTTGCAAACCCCACCCTAACCCTAACTATTACTAACCTGTTCAACTTGTCTTTCGTATTGTCTGAGATCCCCAAAGATTGGAAAGCTACTGCGGTCATCCCCCTCTTCAAAGGGGGAGACACTCTAGACCCAAACTGTTATAGACCTATTCCCATCCTGCCCTGCCTTTCTAAAATCTTTGAAAGCCAAGTTAACAAACAGATCACCGACGATTACGAATACCACTGTACCTTCTCCATTATGCAATCTGGTTTCCGAGCTGGTCATGGGTGCACCTCAGCCATGCTCAAGGTCCTAAACAATATCATAACCGCCATCGATAAAAAACAGTACTGTGCAGCCGTCTTCATAAACCTGGCCAAGGCTTTCGACTCTGTCAATCAACGCATTCTTATCGGCAGACTCAATAGATTTGGTTTCTCAAATGACTGCCTCGCCTGGTTCACCAACTCCTTCTCAGATAGAGTTCAGTGTGTCAAATCGGAGGGCCTGTTGTCCGGACCTCTGGCAGTCTCTATGGGGGAGACACAGGGTTCAATTTCTCTGTATATACAGTTGAAGTCGGAAGTTTACATACACCTTAGCCAAATACATTTAAACTCAGTTTTTCACAATTCCTGACATTTAATCCCAGTAAAAATTCCCTGTCTTATGTCAGTTAGGATCACCACTTTATTTTAGGTGTGAAATGTCAGAATAATAGTAGAGAGAATGATTTATTTCAGCTTTTATTTCTTTCAACACATTCCCAGTGGATCAGAAGTTTACATACACTAAATTGGTATTTGGTAGGATTGGCTTTAAATTGTTTAACTTGGGTCAAAGTTTCGGGTAGCCTTCCACAAGCTTCCCACAATAAGTTAGGTGAATTTTGGCCCATTCCTTCCTGACAGGGCCAAAATTGTAATTGAGACAGGTTTGTAGGCCTCCTTGCTCGCACATGCTTATTCAGTTCTGCCAACAAATATTCTATGGGATTGAGGTCAGGGCTTTGTGATGGCCACTCCAATACCTTGACTTTGTTGTCCTTAAGCCATTTTACCACAAATTTGGAAGTATGCTTGGGGTCATTGTCCATTTGGAAAACCCATTTGTGACCAAGCATTAACTTCCTGACTGATGTCTTGAGATGCTGCTTCAATATATCCACATCATTTTCTTTCCTCATGATGCCATCTATTTTGTGAAGTGCACCAGTCCCTCCTGCAGCAAAGCACCCCCACAACATGATGCTCCCACCCCCGTGTTTCATGGTTGGGATGGTGTTCTTCGACTTGTAAGCCTCTCCCTTTTTCCTCCAAACATAACGATGGCCATACAGTTCTATTTTTGTTTCATCAGACCAAAAGTATGATCTTTGTCCCCATGTGCAGTTGCAAACCGGAGTCTGGCTTTTTTATGGCAGTTTTGGAGCAGTGACTTCTTCCTTGCTGATCGGCCTTTCAGGTTATGTCGATATAGGACTCGTTTTACTGTGGATATAGATACTTTTGTACCTGTTTCCTCCAGCATCTTCACAAGGTCCTTTGCTGTTGTTCTTGGATTGAATAGCACTTTTCGCACCAAAGTACCTTCATCTCTAGGAGACAGAACGCGTCTCCTTCCTGAGCGGTATGGCAGCTGCGTGGTCTCATGGTGTTTATACTTGCGTACTATTGTTTATACAGATGAACGTAGTACCTTCAGGCATTTGGAAATTACTCCCAACAATGAACCAGACTTGTGGAGGTCTACAATTTGTTTTCTGAGGTCTTGGCTGATATCTTTTGATTTTCCCATGATGTCAAGCAAAGAGGCACTGAGTTTGAAGGTAGGCCTTGAAATACATCCACAGGTACACCTCCAATTGACTCAGATGATGTCAATTAGCCTATCAGAAGCTTCTAAAGCCATGACATCATTTTCTGGAATTTTCCAAGCTGTGTAAAGGCACTGGAATTGTGATACAGTGAATTAAACGTGAAATAATCTGTCTGTAAACAATTGTTGGAAAAATGACTTGTGTTATGCACAAAGTAGATATCCTAAACGACTTGCCAAAACTATAGTTTGTGAACAAGAAATTTGTGGAGTGGTTGAAAAACGAGTTTTAATGACTCCAACATAAGTGCATGTAAACTTCTGACTTCAACTGTATCAATGATGTCGCTCTTGCTGCTGGGGATTCTCTGATCCACCTCTACGCAGACGACACCATTCTGTATACATCTGGCCCTTCTTTGGACACTGTGTTAACAAACCTCCAAACAAGCTTCAATGCCATACAACACTCCTTCCGTGGCCTCCAACTGCTCTTAAATGCTAGTAAAACTAAATGCATGCTCTTCAACAGAATTTTGAATATTTTAGAATATGTGGACAACTATAAATACCTAGGTGTCTGGTTAGACTGTAAACTCTCCTTCCAGACTCACATTAAGCATATCCTATCCAAAATTAAATCTAAAATCGGCTTCCTATTTCGCAACAAAACCTCCTTCACTCATGCTGCCAAACATACGCTCGTAAAACTGACTATCCTAACGATCCTTGACATCGGCGAAGTCATTTACAAAATAGCCTCCAACACTCTACTCAGCAAATTGGATGTAGTCTATCACAGTGCCATCCATTTTGTCACCAAAGCCCCATATACTACCCACCACTGCGACCTGTATGCTCGTTGGCTGGCCCTCTCTACATATTCGTCGCCAAACTCACTGGCTCCAGGTCATCTATAAGTCTTTGCTAGGTAAAGCCCCGCCTTATCTCAGCTCACTGGTCACCATCAGCTCACCCACCAGTAGCACGCACTCCAGCAGGTATATTTCACTGGTCACCCCCAAAGCCAACATCTACTTTGGCCGCCTTTCCTTCCAGTTCTCTGCTGCCAATGACTGGAACGAATTGCAAAAATCACTGAAGCTGGAGACTTGTATCTCCCTCTCTAACTTTAAGCATCAGTTGTCAGAGCAGCTTACCTGTACACAGCCCATCTGTAAATAGCACACCCAACTACCTCATCCCCATATTGTTATTTCGATTTTTTTGCACCACAGTATCTCGACTTGCACATCATCATCTGCACATCTATCACTCCAGTGTTAATGCTAAATTGCCTCTATGGCCTATTTATTTCCTTACCTCCCTAATCTCACTTTTTATTTATCACACATTTTTTTTAACATTTTGACTATCATTAATGTCATGATATTTTGAGTAAAGAAAAAAAAGAATGAAATATTTTGGGTAGATGTTCCAAAAATATAAATATGTAAAGTGTTGGTCCCATGTTTCATGAGCTGAAATAAAACATCCCAGAATTTTTCCACACGCATGAAAGATTATTTCTCTCAAATCTGGTTCACAAATTTGATAACATCCCTGTCAGTGAACATTTCTCCTTTGCCAAGATAATCCATTCACCTGACAGGTGTGGCATATCAAGAAGCTGATCAAACAGCATGATCATTACGCAGGTGCACCTTGTGCTGGGGACAATAAAAGGCCACTAAAATGTTAAGTTTTGTCACACAACACAATGCCACAGTTGTCTCAAGTTTTGAGGGAGCGTGCAATTGGCATGCTGACTGCAGGAATATCCACTGGAGCTGTTACCAGAGAATGTAATGTTAATTTCTCTACCATAAGCCGCCTCCAACGTTGTTTTAGAGAATTTGGCAGTACATCCGACCGGTCTCACAACCGCAGACCATGTATAACAACGCCAGCCCAGGACTTCCACATCGTCTGAGCACCCGCCACCCAGAGCTATTTGACCAATTAGGAGAGTGATGTGGTGCTGCAGCAGTTGACCTGGCCTCCACAATCAACCGACCTCAACCCAATTGAGAAGGTTTGGGATGAGTTGGACCGCAGAGTGAAGGAAAAGTAGCCAACATGTGCTTAGCATATGTGGGAACTCCTTCAAGACTGGTTGTCCTGGTAACAGAAACCAGAGGGCAGATCTATTTTATTTGTTCAAACTAAACTACAGCACTTACTTTGATGAGTCAAATCTGATCCTTTCTTCTCTCCTCCTCCTCTCACAGTTCCACTCAGCCCCGTTGTTTTCCTGCAGTCCACCAGCAGCACAGACAACCTCTTCATACCCAGCAGTAAGGTGCTACCGGGAGAGGCACAACACGGGGACTCCGGGAGGACGGAAGGGCTAGCGTTGTCCTGGTAACCATAAAGAGGGGACACAGACACATGTCATTATGGATGCTGATGTAATGGTTGTTATAAAGTGCTTTACAGAAACCCAGATCCCGATAGAGCAAGCTGTATGCTAGACCAGACTAAGCTGTACCATCTGGTGTTGTGATCTGTAGAGACTCTTCTCTGCCTCGTCAGCATCAGGATGTTGTTGAGGCTCCCCAGAGGATCCACGATAGTCATGTCTCTCTCCTGTGTGAACGAGAACATCAAACCGATTGTAAACTTATGATCTTCTATTACAATCATAGGATCTAACAAGAGGCATTAATATGTCTAAAAAGGGCCTAAAATGGCCACTTCCATCATTATTTTATTAAATATATTTTTGTGATGCAAATGTAAAAGGGTCGTTCCACGAATTGGGTGAGTTTTGCATTCCTTTTAAGTATAAATTATGCACCAATATTGAATTTTAAAACCCCACATTAGTTCAACAATGGCAGAGTTTGTGCCCCTGTTTAAGACAGTACTCACTGGTGTTAATCTGATCTTCTGTCTCCTCCTCTTTCACTCCCAAAACGACTTCCTCCTTCACCTTTATTGAGTCAGCCTCCTCTTCCTCTCTAAAAGGTTCTTCCTCTTTTTCCCCTATAACATCCTCCTCTTTCATTCTGAAAGCTTCTACCTCCTCTTCCACTCTGCCTGCCTCTATCCCCTCTCCCACTCCTAAAGGTTCTTTATCTTTTTTCACAGCAACATCCTCTTCTTCTTCTTTCACTTTAACAGCCTCCTCTGCCTCCTCTTTCATTCTGAAAGTGTCTACCTCCTCCTCTTCCACTGTGACAGCCTCTATCCCCTCTTCCTCTTTCACTACAATATGTTCTTTCTCATATTTCACTGTAATACCCTCATCTTTCAGTGTGATATTCTCCTCTTCCTCCTTTTTCATTCTGAAAGCTTCTTCCTCCTCCTCTTCCACTGTGACAGCCTCCATCCCCTCTTCCTCTCCAAACGGAGATTTCTCTTCTTTCACTGTAACACCCTCTTCTTCTTCTTCTTTCACGACAATGTTCAGCCCCAGAGCTTCTTTCTCCGTCCAGTAGACCTCCTCTTCTTTAGCAAGGGGCGAGTAGTTTAGTGAGCTCATGGTCCGGGATGTTAGCTAGCTAGTTAACATTAGCGACTAGCCTAGTGCTAGGCTCAGTATCAATCTTTAACAAGTTTGCAAATTGAACAACCAAATTAGCTTAAAGTTAACCAGTAGAAACGTCAACAGAATTGTGTTTAAAACACTGAGATTAGCTAATGTACATTAACATGGTCTAAAACGTCAATCTTTCAGTTTTATGTTGGCTAGCAAGCTACCGAGGCGTTTGAAAGATTAGCCGTGTTGTTGCTCCTGAAGAAGCGTCCAGTCCACTAGATTACACGTCACGCAAGAAGAGTCAGCTGAAAGACGCATATCGCCATCTGCTGGCTGGAGTGGGTACCGCAGTTTGGAAACAACAGTTACTACACTTTTGTATTGGAAAGAACGTCATAATAATTTAACAATAAACTGATATATTTTCTCTTCCATCTTACAAATAATACTTTCCTGTACACAGAAGTATAAGCTTAATATGAACATGTATATTGATTGAATTTATTTGACAGTTTGTAAAATACATACAATAAGGGCGCTCCAGCTGGTGACGCCTCCACATACAATTTAAGAAAATCATGAAGGATAACACAATAATGCTTAACAGATATTTACATGGTGGTCCTTTTCAAAAGGGAAAGGGGAAGGGGGAATACAACAAGGTTAGGCGGCGATTGTAATGACAACAGACAATGACAGACACAATTGTTGTTTGTTTCACAACATCCGATAATTAATACAATTTCCTTTCCTAATAAACAACTATGGTACGTCTTCCTTGTCTCACATACCCTTAATATATAAACAATCAATCCCTAATATATATAAATATACACAAGACAATCACAATATAATAAACAACATACCCTTAATATATAAACAATCAATCCCTAATATATATATATATACACAAGACAATCACAATATAATAAACAACATACCCTTAATATATAAACAATCAATCCCTAATATATATATATATATACACAAGACAATCACAATATAATAAACAACATACCCTTAATATATAAACAATCAATCCCTAATATATATATATGTATATATATATACAAGACAATCACAATATAATAAACAACTATGGTACATCTTCATTGTCTCACATACCCCCAATACATTTTGATTTGGCAAAATTACACAACTCAAATTCTTACACTATTAACTACTATCTTACACTACTTCTAACAAATTTGGCAAATACGGCTATTGGATCTTCCCAGACTCTTATCATCGGATGGACCCCAGCCATCAATCTGCAAGGCTTTGATCTTCCCAGACTCTTATCATCGGATGGACCCCAGCCATCAATCTGCAAGGCTTTGATCTTCCCAGACTCTTATCATCGGATGGACCCCAACCATCAATCTGCAAGGCTTTGCTCTTTTGATCTGTGGAGCCTTGCAAGTTGATTTGGAAACAATAAATTCATAAAATATTTGCTTGTTAGTTTGGATGAAAATGTAATTGAAACCAGAGTGAAAATTATCTTGAAGTTATACATTAGAATGTATTTCCTGTTGGAGTTTACATTATAGGACCACTACTTATTCAGTAGTTATTCAGCACACTACTATGATACACAGCCCTATGATATCCTTATGATACCCATCCTTATGATACCCATCCCTATGATACCCATCCTTATGATACCCTATGATATCTATGACACACATCCTTATGATACTATGATACCCATCCTTATGATATCCTATGATATCTATGATACTATGATACCCATCCTTATGATACCCTATGATATCTATGATACTATGACACACATCCTTATGATACTATGATACCCATCCTTATGATACCCTATGATACCCATCCTTATGATACCCTATGATATCTATGATACTATGACACACATCCTTATGATACCCTATGATACCCATCCCTATGATACTATGATACACATCCCTATGATACTATGATACACATCCCTATGATACCCATCCCTATGATACCCTATGATACTATGATACACATCCCTATGATATCCTATGATACTATGATACACATCCCTATGATACCCATACCTATGATACCCTATGATACTATGATACCCATCCCTATGATATCCTATGATACCCATCCCTATGATACCCTGTGATACTATGACACACATCCCTAAGGGCCAGTGGAGGCGGCGCCAGACATTATAGCACCAGTACTTAATTACCCCCAACATCATTCTGAGATAACAGTTTATTTACATAAAAATACATGCAGTAGTGAAAACACTGGAAAGTCAATACCTAACACGAATTTCCCGAGTCTCTGCAGCCTACTCTCCCACCACGTATAGGGCTTGCACCTCTCCTATGTCCCACTGTTCAGAGGCATATATTTATCCTACTGTTCAGCAGCCTAAATCTGTCCTCTTTCCTACTGTTCAGTAGCCTACATCCTTATCTCCTGTGTGTTTTATCTCATGTGTTCTCATGTTACCTAACTGATTAAAACAATTTCCACACTGGGAGGAGTGGTAAGGCTTCTCCCCTGTGTGTGTATTCTCTCATGTGTTTTCAAGTTCAATAACTGGGTAAAACATTTTCCACACTCAGAGCAGTGGTAAGGCTTCTCTCCCGTGTGTATTCTCTCATGCCGTTTCAGGACCCCTAACTGGGTAAAACTCTTTCCACACTGGGAGCAGTGGTACAACTTTTCTCCTGTGTGTACTCTCTCATGTTGTTTCAGGTCCCCTAACTGGTTACAACCCTTACCACACTGGGAGCAGTGGTAAGGCTTCTCCCCGGTGTGTGATCTCTCATGTTTTTTAAGGTAGCTTTTCTGATTAAAACTCTTTCCACACTGGGAGCAGGGGTAAGGCTTCTCACCTGTGTGTAATTGCTCATGTGTTTTCAGGTTACATAAGTGGATAAAACGCTTTCCACACTGGGAGCAGTGGTAAGGCTTCTCCCCTGTATGTATTATCTCATGTGTTTTCAGGTTACGTAAGTGGGTAAAACGCTTTCCACACTGGGAGCAGTGGTACAGCTTTTCTCCTGTGTGTATTCTCTCATGTCGTTTCAGGTCACCTAAGTGGTTACAACCCTTTCCACACTGGGAACAATAGTACAGATTTTCTCCTGTGTGTATTCTCTCATGTCGTTTCAGGTCACCTAAGTGGTTACAACCTTTTCCACACTGGGAACAATAGTACAGCTTTTCTCCTGTGTGTATTCTCTCATGTCGTTTCAGGTCACCTAACTGGTTACAACCCTTCCCACACTGGGAGCAGTGGTAAGGCTTTTCTCCTGTGTGTATTCTCTCATGTTTTTTCAGGTAGCTTTTCTGGTTAAAACGCTTTCCACACTGGGAGCAGCAGTAAGGCTTCTCCCCTGTGTGTAATTGCTCATGTGTTTTCAGGTTATTTAAGTGTGTAAAATCCTTTCCACACTGGGAGCAATGGTAAGGCTTCTGCCCTGTGTGTATTCTCTCATGTGTTTTCAGATTACACAAGTGGGTAAAACTCTTTCCACACTGGGAGCAGTGGTAAGGCTTCTCCTCTATGTGTATTCTCTCGTGTTTTTTCAGGTAGCTTTTCTGGTTAAAACCCTTTCCACACTGGGAGCAGTGGTAAGGCTTCTCCCCTGTGTGTATTCTCTCATGTTGGTTCAGGTGTCCTTTCTGGTTAAAACTCTTTCCACAGTGGGAACACTGGTGTCTTCTTGCTGGTTTGGACGTCCCTGGCTCTGGTTCTTCTGAGTCTGGTCTTTCTCCTGCTAAAGACAGAGTGTTCATTTAAATAGAGACCTGAATGAAACCTCCACATGATAAAACGGCCTTGCTACGAGGGTAAATACTAATCAGATCCCTCAATAACCTGATGCCAGTTTTAACAGTCTTGGTGTGATTTTAAAACAAATATTGTAGAGCTTCCTGGTAATTACTGATAATATGTTTACATTACTTATTTTATTCATCCTGTTTTACAAGTCAGAACACAAAAAACTAGACAGTTCTAGGACACTGAAGACACAGACGTCGCAAGATTCCAATCGAGCAGGTGGTTCTAAATATATAACTTTCATAGCTGTATGATACAGAATGCGACCTACGATATGATACAGAATGCGACCCTTAAACTGAAAAATAAGTAAATTAGGAATTTTGTGTGGAAGTCCAAAACTAGTTTTTATGTCGAAGATACAAAGCACATCACATCCCCGTTGTTGAAAGGGTTCGACACATGCTGTTTAAATGGCCCAATTTCTTATTTAGACGTTCACAGATTTTCAACATTTTGACTATCGCCGATGTCATATTTTGGGTAAAGTAAAAAATAAGGTGAAATATTTGGGGTAGATGTTCCTAAAACTGATAGTTACTATATATAGTAAGTCTATATACAGCCATATCATAGAGTCTGAAAAGGCTTGTTCATTCTCATGTGATCAATAACCTATGACATCATATGTTTCTAAAACTGATAGCAACTACACTGAACAAAAATATAAACGCAACATGTAAAGTGTTGGTCCCATGTTTCATGAGCTGAAAAAAACGATAGCAGAATTTTTCCCCATACGTACAAAATGCTTATTTCTCTTGAATTGGGCACAACTTTTGCATCCCTGTTAGTGAACATTTCTCCTTTTCCAAAATAATCCATCCACCTGACAGGTGTGGTATATCAAGAAGCTGATTAAACAGCATTATCATTACACAGGTGCACCTTGTGCCGGGGACAATAAAAGGCCACTCTAAAATGTGCAGTTTTGTCACACAACAATGCCACAGATGTCTCAGAGGGAGCGGGCAATTGGCATGCTGACTGCAGGAATGTCCACTGGAGCTGTTGCCAGGGAATTTAATGTACAGTACCAGTCAAAAGTTAGGACTCACCTACTCATTCAAGGGTTTTTCTTCATTTTTACTATTTTCTACATTGTGGAATAATAGTGAAGACATCAATACTATGAAAAACACATATGGAATCATGTAGTAACCAAAAAAGTGTTAAACAAATCTAAATATATATTAGATTCTTCAAAGTAGCCACCCTTTGCCTTGATGACAGCTTGGCATTCTCTCAACCAGCTTCACCTGGAATGCTTTTCCAACAGTCTTGTAGGAGTTCCCACATATGCTGAGCATTTGTTGGTGGTTTGTTTGCAGCAATTTGACCATGAAGGCCTGATTTACGCAGTGTCCTCTGAACAGTTGATGTTGAGCTGTGTCTCTTAATTGAACTCTGTGAAGCAGTTATTTGGGCTGCAATTTCTGAGGCTGGTAACTAATTAACTTTTCCTTTGCAGCAGAGGTAACTATGGGTCTTCCTTTCCTGTGGTGGTCCTCGTGAGAGCCAGTTTCATCATAGCTCTTTTGCGACTGTACTTGAAGAAACATTTAAAAAGTTCTTGAACTTTTCTGGATTGACTGACCTTCAAGTAATGATGGACTGTCTTTTCTCTTTGCTTAATTGAGCTGTTATTGTCATAATATGGACTTGGTCTTTTACCAAATAGGGCATCTTCTGTATACCACCCCTACCTTGTCACAACACAACTGATTGGCACAAATGCATTAAGAAGAAAATAAATTCCACAAATTTACTTTTAAGGCACACCTGTTAATTAAAATGCATTCTACGAGCCTACCTCATCAAGCTGGTTGAGAGAATTCCAAGAGTGTGCAAAGCTGTCATCGAAGCAAAGGGTGGCTAATTTGAAGAATCTCAAATATAAAATATATTTATTTGTTGAACACTTTTTTGTTTACTACATGATTCCATATGTGTTATTTCAGAGTTGATGTCTTCACTATTATTCTACAATGTAGAACATAGTAAAAATAAAGAAAAACCCTGGAATGAGTAGGCGTGTCCAAACTTTTGACTGGTACTGTAAATTCCTCTACCATAAGCCGCCTCCAACATCATTTTAGAGAATTTGGCAGTACGTCCAACCGGCTTCACAAATGCAGACCACGTGTAACCACGCCCGCCCAGGACCTCCACATCCGGCTTCTTCCCCTGCGGGAGACTGAGACCAGCCACCTGGACAGCTGATGGAACCGAGTAGAACGTCTCTCTGTAATAAAGCCATTTTGAGGGGGAAAACTAATTCTGATTGGCTGGGCCTGACTCCCCAGTGGGTGGGCCAATGCCCAGTCATGTGAAGTCCGCAGATCAGGGCCTAATGAATGTATTGACATTGACTGACGTATATGTACTGTAAATCGTTGCGTTTATATTTTGTTCAGTCTATATATAGCCATATTATATAGTATGTAAAGGCTTGTTCATCCACATGTCATGAATTCACTGTGACATATTTGTATACGTTTTATTAGACTTATGACGTAATAGATCATATGGGTTGAGTAGTGTTTTATGATGTAATAGATCATATGGGTTTGAGTAGTGTTTTATGATGTAATAGATCATATGGGTTGAAGAGTGTTTTATGATGTAATAGATCATATGGGTTGAGTAGTGTTTTATGATGTAATAGATCATATGGGTTGAGTAGTGTTTTATGATGTAATAGATCATATGGGTTGAGTAGTGTTTTATGATGTAATAGATCATATGGGTTGAAAAGTGTTTTATGATGTAATAGATCATACGGGTTGAAGAGTGTTTTATGATGTAATAGATCATATGGGTTGAAAAGTGTTTTATGATGTAATAGATCATATGGGTTGAAAAGTGTTTTATGATGTAATAGATCCTATGGGTTGAGTAGTGTTTTATGATGTAATAGATCATATGGGTTGAGTAGTGTTTTATGATGTAATAGATCATATGTGTTGAGTAGTGTTTTATGATGTAATAGATCATATGGGTTGAGTAGTGTTTTATGATGTAATAGATCATATGGGTTGAAAAGTGTTTTATGATGTAATAGATCATATGGGTTGAAAAGTGTTTTATGATGTACTAGATCATATGGGTTTAGTGTTTTATGATGTAATAGATCATATGGGTTGAGTAGTGTTTTATGATGTAATAGATCATATGGGTTGAGTAGTGTTTTATGATGTAATAGATCATATGGGTTGAGTAGTGTTTTATGATGTAATAGATCATTCGGGTTGAAGAGTGTTTTATGATGTAATAGATCATATGAAGAATGGCGCTGAAGGAGATGGCATAGTCTCTGATCTGTAGGTATCTGAAAAAGTTACTTCTGGGAAGATGATACGTTTCCCTCAGCAACTCAAAGGAGGCAAAGGTCCCTTCTATATATAGATCCCCTATGGTATTTATCCCCAACTCTCCCCATCGCTCAAAGTTGTTATCAAGGTTAGAGGGAGAAAAGGAGGAATTCCTGACAACGGGGAGCATGAATGATATTGGTCTCATGTCAAAGTAGACTATAATTTGCTTCCAGATACGGACTGTGCTATGTATAATAGGATTGTTACGATAACGTGACATCTCCAGATACGGACTGTGCTATGTATAATAGGATTGTTACTATAATGTGACATCTCCAGATTGACAGGCGACACAATCCCAGCGCCAATAGAGAAGGGGTGGATATCCTCACGGTCCGTACTCAACCAGCTGGATGACGGATGTGTGTCATCCAGCCAAAACGTAACAGCGTGGAGGTTAGCAGCCCAATAGAGAAGGGGTGGCAATCCTCACGGTCCGTACTCAGCCAACTGGATGACGGATGTGTGTCATCCAGCCAAAACGTCACAGCACGGAGGTTAGCAGCCCAGTAGTAAAATATAACATTTGGGAGAGACGATCCTCCTTCCATCTTGGATTTACAGAGGTGTTGTTTACCTATCCTGTGTGTTTTATAATCCTCCTTCCATCTTGGATTTACAGAGGTGTTGTTTACCTATCCTGTGTGCTTTATAATCCTCCTTCCATCTTGGATTTACAGAGGTGTTGTTTACCTATCCTGTGTGTTTTATAATCCTCCTTCCATCTTGGATTTACAGAGGTGTTGTTTACCTATCCTGTGTGCTTTATAATCCTCCTTCCATCTTGGATTTACAGAGGTGTTGTTTACCTATCCTGTGTGTTTTATAATCCTCCTTCCATCTTGGATTTACAGAGGTGTTGTTTACCTATCCTGTGTGTTTTATAATCCTCCTTCCATCTTGGATTTACAGAGGTGTTGTTTACCTATCCTGTGTGTTTTATAATCCTCCTTCCATCTTGGATTTACAGAGGTGTTGTTTACCTATCCTGTGTGTTTTATAATCCTCCTTCCATCTTGGATTTACAGAGGTGTTGTTTACCTATCCTGTGTGTTTTATAATCCTCCTTCCATCTTGGATTTACAGAGGTGTTGTTTACCTATCCTGTGTGTTTTATAATCCTCCTTCCATCTTGGATTTACAGAGGTGTTGTTTACCTATCCTGTGTGTTTTATAATCCTCCTTCCATCTTGGATTTACAGAGGTGTTGTTTACCTATCCTGTGTGTTTTACAATCCCAGATGAAGGATTGATAATTGAGTCCAGTTGTTTATGAAAGGATTTAGGTATGAATACTGGGATGTTCTGGTATAGGTAGAGCAGTTGTTTATGAAATGACGTAGGTATGAATACTGGGATGTTCTGGTATAGGTAGAGCAGTTGTGGGAGGAAGACCATTTTAATGGCATTCATTCTTCCGAGCAAAGAAATTTGGGAGAGTTCTCCAAAATTGTATGTTTGCCTTGAGTTTTTGCATCAGAGAGGGGAAATTCTCTTTAAATAGTGAGAAGTATTGCTTGTTAACTACACCATTTTACGATCCCGTAACCAATTGTGCGATTGTGTATGCTTCTTCTCGTTATTTGTAACTTATTTTGTACATAATGTTTCTGCCACTGTGTCTTATGACCGAAAATAGCTTCTAGATATCAGGACAGCGATTACTCACCCCGTACTGGAGAAATACTTTTTCTTCAATGAAGGATTTACTTCAGAAGCCGGACAAGGCCCTCATCCTCGTCATTCGCATGAGAAAGAAACGGAGGTATCAGGGACGAAGGTCCAGGTGCCTTGTAAGGATCCGTCGCCAAGAGGGTAATCTACCTTTACCATCGGTCCTATTAGCCAACGTACAATCAATCGATAAAAGACGAAGTACGATTACGTATATATCCTACCAACGGGACATTAAAAACTGTTTCACCGAGTCATCATATCACAACCAGCTATTGTTGGGAGTCCCATAGGGCGACGCAGAATTGGCCCAGCGTCGTCTGATGTAGGCCGTCATTGTAAATAAGAACTTGTTCTTAACTGACTTGCCCAGTTATATAAAGGTTCAATATAAATATGGCCATAAGCAAACAGGAAAACACTCATCCAGAGGTGGGCTCCTAGTGGCCGGGGACTTTAAACAGGAACACACTCATTCAGAGGTGGCGCTCCTAGTGGCTGGAGACTTTAATGCAGGGAAACTCAAATCTGTTTTTCCTCATTTCTACCAGCGCGTAAAATGTGCAACCAGAGGAAAACTCTAGACCACCTTTACTCCACACATAGACGCAAGTTTGCGGACGACACTACAGTGGTAGGCTTGATTACCAACAACGACGAGACGGCCTACAGGGAGGAGGTGAGGGCCCTCGGAGTGTGGTGTCAGGAAAATAACCTCACACTCAACGTCAACAAAACAAAGGAGATGATTGTGGACTTCAGGAAACAGCAGAGGGAGCACCCCCCTATCCACATCGACGGGACAGTAGTGGAGAGGGTAGTAAGTTTTAAGTTCCTCGGCATACACATCACGGACAAACTGAATTGGTCCACCCACACAGACAGCGTTGTGAAGAAGGCGCAGCAGCGCCTCTTCAACCTCAGGAGACTGAAGAAATTCGGCTTGTCACCAAAAGCACTCACAAACTTCTACAGATGCACAATCGAGAGCATCCTGTCGGTCTGTATCACCGCCTGGTACGGCAACTGCTCCGCCCACAACTGTAAGGCTCTCCAGAGGGTAGTGAGGTCTGCACAACGCATCACCGGGGGCAAACTACCTGCCCTCCAGGACACCTACACCACCCGATGTCACAGGAAGGCCATAAAGATCATCAAAGACAACAACCACCCGAGCCACTGCCTGTTCACCCCGCTATCATCCAGAAGGCGAGGTCAGTACAGGTGCATCAAAGCAGGGACCGAGAGACTGAAAAACAGCTTCTATCTCAAGGCCATCAGACTGTTAAACAGCCACCACTAACATTTAGTGGCTGCTGCCAACATACTGACTCAACTCCAGCCACTTTAATAATGGGAATTGATGGAAATATATGTAAAAATGTTTCACTAGCCACTTTAAACAATGCCACTTAATATAATGTTTACATACCCTACATTACTCATCTCATATGTACAGTATATCACAAAAGTGAGTACACCCCTCACATTTTTGGAAATGTTTGAGTATATCTTTTCATGTGACAACACTGAAGAAATGACACTTTGCTACAATGTAAAGTAGTGAGTGTACAGCTTGTATAACAGTCATGAGAAAATCAAAAGAAATCAGCCAAGACCTCAGAAAAAAATTGTAGACCTCCACAAGTCTGGTTCATCCTTGGGAGCAATTTCCAAACGCCTGAAGGTACCACGTTCATCTGTACAAACAATAGTACGCAAGTATAAACACCATGGGACCCCGCAGCCGTCATATTGGCTCATTCATCCCCCTCTTCTCCCCTGTAACTATTCCCCAGGTTGTTGCTGTAAATGAGAATGTGTTCTCACTAAACATACCTGGTAAAATAAAAATAATTTAAAAAATACAGCTACGGAAGGAGACGCGTTCTGTCTCCTAGAGATGAACGTACTTTGGTGCGAAAAGTGCAAATCAATCCCAGAACAACAACAAAGGACCTTGTGAAGGCGCTGGAGGAAACGGGTACAACATTATCTATGTCCACAGTAAAACGAGTCCTATATCGACATAACCTGAAAGGTCGCTCAGCAAGGAAGAAGCCCCTGCTCCAAAACCGCCATAAAAAGCCAGACTACAGGTTGCAACTGCACATGGGGACAAAGATCATACTTTTTGGAGAAATGTCCTCTGGTCTGATGAAACAAAAATATAACTGTTTGGCTATAATGACCATCGTTATGTTTGGAGGAAAAAGGGGGGAGGCTTGCAAGCCGAAGAACACCATCCCAACCGTGAAGCACGGGGGTGGCAGCATCATGTTGTGGGGGTGCTTTGCTGCAGGAGGGACTGGTGCACTTCACAAAATAGATGGCATCATGAGGCAGGAAAATTGTGGATATATTGAAACAACATCTCAAGACATCAGTCAAGAAGTTAGAGCTTGGTCACAAATGGGTCTTCCAAATGGACAATGACCTCAAGCATACTTCCAAAGTTGTGTCAAAATGGCTTAAGGACAACAAAGTCAAGGTATTGGAGTGGCCATCACAAAGCCCTGACCTCAATCCTATAGAAAATGTGTGGCCAGAACTGAAAAAGTGTGTGTGAGCAAAGAGGCCTACAAACCTGACTCAGTTACACCAGCTCTGTCAGGAGGAAGGGGCCAAAATTCACCCAACTTATTGTGGGAAGCTTGTGGAAGGCTACCCGAAACGTTTGACCCAAGTTAAACAATTTTAAAGGCAATGCTACCAAATACTAATTGAGTGTATGTAAACTTCTGACACACTGGGAATGTGATGAAAGAAATAAAAGCTGAAATATATCATTCTCTCTACTATTATTCTGACATTTCACATTCTTAAAATAAAGTGGTGATCCTAACTGACCTAAAATAGGGCATTTTTACAAGGATTAAATGTCAGGAATTGTGAAAAACTGAGTTTAAATGTATTTGGCTAAGGTGTATGTAAACTTCTGACTTCAACTGTAATTATGACATAACATTGAAGGTTGTGCAATGTAACAGCAATATTTAGACTTATGGATGCCACCCGTTTTATAAAATATGGAACGGTTCCGTATTTCACTGAAAGAATAAACATTTTGTTTTCGAAATTATAGTTTCTGGATTTGACCATATTAATGACCTAAGGCTTGTATTTCTGTGTGTTTATTATATTATAGTTAAGTCTATGATTTGATATTTGACAGAGCAGTCTGACTGAGCGGTGGTAGGCAGCAGCATGCTCGTAAGCATTCATTCAAACAGCACTTTACTGCAATTGCCAGCAGCTCTTAGCAATGCTTGAAGCACAGCACTGTTTATGACTTCAAGCCTATCAACTCCTGAGATTAGGCAGGCAATACTAAAGTGCCTATAAGAACATCCAATAGTCAAAGGTATATGAAATACAAATGGTATAGAGAGACATAGTCGACGCGTCATAATTCCTATAATAACTACAACCAATATTGAAGACTCATGTTAAAAGGAACCACCAGCTTTTATATGTTCTCATGTTCTGAGCAAGGTGTCCATGCTCAGTCCCCTCCTGTACTCCCTGTTCACTCATGACTGCACAGCCAGGCACGACTCCAACACATCATTAAGTTTGCCGATGACAACAGTGGTAGGCCTGATAACTGCACCATCGAGAGCCTCCTGACTGGTTGCATCACTGCCTGGTATGGCAACTGCTCGACCTCCGACCACAAGGCACTAAAGTACATCACTGGGGCCGAGCTTCCTGCCATCCAGGACATTTATACCAGGCGGTGTCAGAGGAAGGCCCTAAAAATTGTCAAAAGACTCCAGCCACCCTAGTCATAGACTGTTCTCTCTTTTACCACATGGCAAGCGGTACCACATGGCAAGCGGTACCACACGGCAAGCGGTACCACACGGCAAGCGGTACCACACGGAAAGCGGTACCACATGGCAAGCGGTACCACACGGCAAACGGTACCACACGGCAAGCGGTACCACACGGCAAGCGGTACCACATGGCAAGCGGTACCACACGGCAAGCGGTACCACACGGCAAGCGGTACCACACGGCAAACGGTACCGGAGCGCCAAGTCACAGGTGGAGATAACCAACATATATGGTCGATTCCGTGGGAAAGTCAACCTGAACATGTGTAACGGGGGTGAGAACGGGACGTAAACTCACTCCACAGCTAGCTTGAAACGTCACAGATGGAGATAACCAACATGTACCTTTTGTATATCTTCAATCGGTTCATTGTCAAGGAGAGCGGTCACATGTGTTGAGAAGCAGAGGATCAACAGTTTAAGCCCGGTATGAGGACAGGGACAGTGGAGGAAACTAAACTGTTAGCAGCACATTGATGTCAAAAAAGTTAGTAATTTCAAATGAAACAATGTTCTTTAAAGTCTATGTTGGAGTTCAGCCGTCATTTGACCTGATAAAGTAGAAAATTAAATGAATTTTGGCCATTACAGAGTCGGAGGCCAAGTCTCACAAAAAATGCTTTTCATTTATACATATTTCATGGCTTTTAGAAAAGGCTTACAGAGTTTGTTTTAAACAATATATTTGTTGTGTAGATCAGATGTTAATGAAGCAATACAGACCACATTGAAGTGTCTGGAGTTTAGTTTGTGTGTTCTAGAGTCTTGTAAAGAAAGGGGGGGTTGACTGGGACAGACAATGTAACATCTATAATGTTTTGAGAAAATGTTTTTGTAAAACATGCACCTAACATCAGATCAAACTTTCTCTCTAAAGCTAACTTTCATTAGGGTTTAATATGGTCTATTGGTTTCTCTCTTTTCATTGGCAGAATCCTTTTTCAGTGTTATGATATTCATAACATCCATATCCACCAGTCTATCTTCCTGTCAACTAACAGAACTCTGCTGGTTGTCCTGGTAACAGATACCAGTCTATCTTCCTGTCAACAGAACTCTGCTGGTTGTCCTGGTAACAGATACCAGTCTATCTTCCTGTCAACTAACAGAACTCTGCTGGTTGTCCTGGTAACAGATACCAGTCTATCTTCCTGTCAACAGAACTCTGCTGGTTGTCCTGGTAACAGATACCAGACCATCTTCATGTCAACTAACAGAACTCTGCTGGTTGTCCTGGTAACAGATACCAGTGGGCAGATCTATTGTATTTGTTCAAACTAAACTACAGCACTTACTTTGATGAGTCAAATCTGATCCTTTCTTCTCTTCTCCTCCTCTCACAGTTCCACTCAGCCCCGTTGTTTTCCTGCAGTCCACCAGCAGCACAGACAACCTCTTCATACCCAGCAGTAAGGTGCTACTGGGAGAGGCACGACACGGGGACTCCGGGAGGGAGGAAGGGCTAGCGTTGTCCTGGTAACCATAAAGAGGGGACACAGACACATATCATTATGGATGCTGATGCCACTGTTGTCATGAAGTGCTTTACAGAAACGCAGCCCAGACCCAGATAGAGCAAGCTGTATATTAGACCAGACCAAGCTGTACCATCTGGTGTTCTGATCTGGAGAGACTCTTCTCTGACTCGTCAGCATCAGGATGTTGTTGAGGCTCCCCAGAGGATCCACCATAGTCATGTCTCTCTCCTGTGTGAATTAGAACATCAAACAGATGGTAAACTTATGACCATCTATTGCAATCTTAGAGTCTTACAAGAGGCATGCATATGTCTAAAATGGCCACTTTCATCATGATTTCCTAAAATGTTGTTTGTGTTGCAAATGTAAAAGGGTCGTTCCACAAAATGGGTGCCGTTTACGTCCCTTTGACATTTTAAGTAGGAAATTATGCATCAATATTGCATTTTAAAAGCCTGTTATATTAGATGAAGTGCACTTTAATATAGACCACCTGGAGAATTCAATATATCTCATTTAAAAGTCCCAAAAATATATGTATCAATGGCAGATTACACCTTTAACAATTCCTACAGTACTGAACAACATATTCAAGTGTAGAACTTCAGTAGAATGCCCCTTTAAAACCACACATTAGTTCAACAACTGCATAGCTTGTGCCCCTGTTTTTAAGACAGTACTCACTGGTGTTAATCTGATATTCTGTCTCCTCCTTTTTCACTCCCAAAACGTCTTCCTCCTCTTTTATTGAGATAGCCTCCTCTTCCTCTTTTACTCTAAAAGGTTCTTCCTCTTCTTTCACTACATTCTCTTCTTGTATTGTTACGGCATCTTCCTCCTTTCTGATTCTGAAAGCTTCTACCTCCTCCTCTTCCACTTTGACAACCTTCCCATCTTCCTCTTTCACTGTAATATCATCCTCTTCTTCTTTCAATGTGATCGCCTCCTCTTCCTCCTTTTTCATCCTGAAAGCTTCTTCCTCTCCTTTCATCAGAGCTTCTTTCTCCGTCTAGTTTAGTGAGCTCATGCCAGGTCGCAGTTGTAAATGAGAACTTGTTCTCAACTAGTCTACTTGGTTAAATAAAGGTGAAATAAATAAAAATAAAAAATGCTCAGGGAGATTAGCCTAGTGCAGTACCAATGTAACACATTTGCTAATGTAATAAGCAAATTGCGTTTAAATGAACAAGTAGATACGTAAACAGAATGATGTTCTAAAACACTAAGATTAATATACACAAGATTGGTCTAAAGATCTTAAATGTTTCGGTTTTATGTTCGCTAGCAAACCACCGCGGTGGGTGAATCAGAAGCCTTTTGTCGCTGTTGAAGAAGCCTCCCGTCCCGTCCACTATATTATACGTCACACAAGAACCATCAACTGAAAGACTCATATCGCCGTCTGCTGCCTGGAGTAGGTAACGCAGACTGGGAAAAAATCCCCATTACAATGTTTATTCTGGCAAACAATGTCATAAGAAGTAATTTAAAAACAACCAGATGTTATGTTTTCTCCTCCTTCTTACAGCCAATACTTTCCTCCAGGGCTGGTCTGCCCAATAGGCAGGATTAGGTGACAGATTGAAGAGTGTGGCATATTCCTAGCTAAATTGACCAAGGCTCATCTGGTGGTATAATTTGTATTCATTTTTGCCATAGTTATTCTGACCCTACTGCCTGCAAGTTGTCGTTATCTACACCCAAAAAATGAAAATATCTTCTCAGATATCTCAAATATTTTCCTCAGACTTCTAAAGTGGTCTCCTGATGTGGTTTAAGTATTGTTGTGGACTTAGAACATCCAATGTTGTTGTTTTTCTATTAACAGTGTGATTTTGGAAGAGAAAACCAGAAAAACAGCGACAATCAGAAACCTTGAAAAACTAAACGTAGAATATAAATTAAAGAGGTCCCTGAATGGTCAAAAACCTCTTCAAATAGAAGTACGTTTATAGCACAAAATATCTTACAGGTAGGCCATCTCTCACTCTCTCTCATCATGTCACAAGCTGAGAGGCTCCCAGGGGCAGGGCAATAAAAGGCAGAGGCTCACTCAACTGCCCCTCCCCTCTCCAACAGCCATCAATCCAGAACATCCTGAAGACAGAACATCTAAAAGATAATCTGGGAATCCTTTCTTCCCCATGGAGCTTTTTGAAAGTGAGGTGAATATTCAATGGGATGTTTGTACAGTGCATTCGGAAAGTATTCAGACCCCTTGACTTTTTCCACATTTTGTTACATTACAGCTTATTCTAAAATGTATTACTTAAAATTTTTCCTCATCAATCGACACACAATACCCAATAATAATTTAATTTACCACAGGTGGACTCCAATCAAGTTGTAGAAATATCTCAAGGATGATCAATGGAAACATGCATCTGAGCTCAATTCCGAGTATCAGAGCAAAGGGTCTGAAAACTTATGTAAATAATATGTATGTTTTTGTTTTTAATAAATTTGCTAAAATGTCTAAAAGTCTTTTATCGCTTTATCATTATGGGGTATTGTGTGTAGATTTCTGAGGAAATAGTTTTATTTAATCCATTTTAGAATAAGACTGTATCATAACAAAATGTGGACAACGTCAAGGGGTCTGAATACTTTCCAAAGACACTGGAAGTGGTTGAGAAGAGAGCGTCATTGCTATATTCGAATTAAAATTATTGACCCATAAGAGAACACATGACCAAAGCAAGGCGTGACCCATATAGAATTAAAACAATATTATTCTTAATGAGAAAATATAATATAATAAACAAATGTTTGCATAACCAAAGACATAAAAAACTGGTGCCAACATTGTATTTAGCTTGGCTTTCATATGGCCAGGAAGGTCATTGAGAATAACAATAGACAATAGTTATTGTTGCTAGTTTAGGGATGAAGATAGTGAAGGTTCATGAATGTTAAAGATGTGTTCACAGTGTGGATGTTGACAGAGGGGGATTAGAACCCCAAAGTAGTAGTGGTACAAAAGATCATAAAGGTCATTTAACATTCTGGTTTAGGGAGAAATAACTTTTTGGAAACCACTATTCACACTATGTACAATACACAATGTGTATTGTGTCCCATTAGATTTCAAGCCGATGGACCTAGCAGTCAAGAGAGAAGTAAGGTACATTTTGGAATTTATTCACTGTTAAGGGTTCATTTCACATGGTCAGAGAATATAAGGAGGACCTCAAAAACATTCCTGTGGTTTAATTGTGTTTCTAGCCTCAACGGATTGGCCGCTGTTACCCAAAATCACCTTTAAATTTAGGTCAGGCCTCATTTTGGGCCTACTTTTTTGTCTTGAGAGAAAACAACCCATGCTTCCTATGAACACAACTTTTTCAACATTTCAAGATAGCAGTTTGTTCAATAGGAGAACAGGTCTCTGGCGGGTTAGCTTTAGGTTTAGAAGAAAATGGACTTAAAGAGAACAAAATACACGGGCACATGTTCTCCAACTCTATTGCTCCTTTGGATACATCTTTACATTCCCAAAAGGAGGGGGTAAAGGTTATTGCAGAATAAAAAGGTAAAATGAAAATTTTCACATGTATGAGGAGGGCCGCTGCGGTGAGAACGGAAGCCTAGGGCGCGGGCCCGGGTGGAGCCGCCGCGGGTGCAGATCTTGATGGTAGTAGCAAATATTCAAACGAGAGCTTTGAAGGCCGAAGTGGAGAAGGGTTCCATGTGAACAGCAGTTGAACATGGGTCAGTCGGTCCTAAGAGATGGGCGAACGCCGTTCGGAAGGGAGGGGCGATGGCCTCCGTCGCCCCCGGCCAATCGAAAGGGAGTCCGGTTCAGATCCCCGAATCCGGAGTGGCAGAGATGGGCGCGGCGAGGCGTCCAGTAACGCGACCGATCCCGGAGAAGCTGGCGGGAGCCCCGGGGAGAGTTCTCTTTTCTTTGTGAAGGGCAGGGCGCCCTGGAATGGGTTCGCCCCGAGAGAGGGGCCCAAGCCCTGGAAAGCGTTGCGGTTCCGGCGGCGTCCGGTGAGCTCTCCCGGGCCCTTGAAATTCTGGGGAAGAGGGTGTAAATGTCTGGGGATGTTTAAAAATGAAAAAAAGCTCAAAACTTTCCCAAAATGCTCTCAAATTATAGGTCTAGTCACACTGGAACAGAGCATTTGTGATACATCACTGTGACTGTCCAATCTATGGATCTATGCAGCCTCAAAACAAGTTTGTTTTTACTGTTTGTTCAAATCATGGCCTATTTGTCTAAATTGTCTGGGGTGTTTAAAAATTGATAAAAGCTCAAAACTTTACCAAAATGGTCTCAAATTATAGGTATGGGCACCCTGGAACAGAGCATGTTTGATATATCACTGTGACTTTCCTATTTTGGGATATATGCAGCCTCAAAACAGGCTTGTTTTGCTGTATGCTCAAATCATGGCCCATTTTCGTAATACCTAATAAAACAAAATTGTATTCAGTTTAGTGTATTTTAGGCTCCCAGAGGCAGGGCAATCAAAGGCTCCAGCTCACTGAACTGCCCCTCCCCTCTGCAACAGAAGATTACGAAATGTTGACATCCTGGGAAGATCACCTCCAAAGGTCATTCTCTTAGCCTCTCAACAATGTTCTGACAGGGAAACATTCAAAACTACAGGGACAAACAATTGCTTCTGGCCCGTTAGGTTGTATTTGACTTTATTATTGTACCAAAACTTCTCACACTAGAAAATACAATTAGAAAGTACATTTAGAAACTATGGCCAACTATATTCAAACTATGATTATAAGCGATAATTAAAAATGGTGAGAAACTATGATAATAAACTGTGAACAACGATGAAGCCATGTTTGTGTGTGTGTGATGATCTATTATTTAATTGTGTAATATTGCACATTCTCTTTCAATATGTATAACAACAGAAGAAAACAAAAAGTTGACAGGCTGGGAAGATCACCCCCAAAAGGTCACTCTCTTATCTCCGCCACGGCACCACCCAAGGGGGGTTGTTAAGAGACCCATCAGATTTCAAGCTGACGGACCTAGTTGTCAAGCCATTCCAAATCTTCTCCTTCTCCAACAAAACATTTTCTTGACACCCCATAGTCAAATAACAGTTCTTGTTGCACCTGAATGTCTCGTAGGGCAATGAAAAGGATGATTTTCCACACGTTGCCATCCTCTTCTAATTGCTGAAGCTGACCCTTTATGTTGCTTCTCTTTCTGGAATGATTTATCCTACGTCCAATTGTGTCCATCTCTGGGTGGCAAGGGCAGGGCACAGTCTTTGCATCTATACAGTACGTTTTCCCTGATGATTCCTTGTAGAAGTAAAGGAACCCCATCTCGTCATTCTCTGTTGCTTCCAACAATTCTTTCCCCTGCTTCCCTGAGAGTGGGAGACCGTGGTAGTCACAGACAACTTCCCCTTTAGCAAATGGACGTGTCGTCATGACCTTTTGTCCTTTATCGGGGTCACTGGCAATGTACAGTCCTTTCCACTTCTGGGACTTCACCAGCTTCTTAATTGCCTTGTTGTCTTTTGGTGTGTCAGTGTTAATTGAAGGTTGCCAGTAACAAAGGACATTCTCCACTTTCACTTTGTTCTTCTCCCAGTTCTGCCTTTCAATGTATCTCTCTACTTGACTTGCAGTGGGCTGTCTTCTGGGGAAGTGCGCTGTAACCAAAAAAAAATAAGTGTTATTAATCATTTCATTTATTCAATAGTAGAAGCCCTTATCAAGTAGTACTTTATTTACTGACTAAATAAAGTACATTTTTGTAATATATAATATAACAAAATTGTATTTAGTTTAGTGTATTTTAGCTGCTTCGTACCGATCACATAATCACGTCTCATTTTCTCTTGCTGGCTTCTCCACTTGTCATAGCAGTATCTCTCATACGTTCCTGCAATCAGTCGTCTGTCCTTCTTCTTGATTGATTGTCCATCAATTGTGACAGGGAAGTGTTCATAGAAGAGTTTCAAGGTCTGTGCCTCATCCAACTTTTTGCTGCTGGACAATGCTCCTTTTCTCCTTGTGCTTGCACAGGAGGGGCCTGCAGTCTCACTACTTGAAAAAGGGAACATAACAACACATTTGTATCTATATGTAGCAGCATTTACAAGACAATGTAAAGTGTAATTTATATAATTTGTGTAAATACTTACTCAGATTCAATGGACATGGCAACTTTGGAGATCAGCTTCATTTCCATGCAGGCATTGACTGTTGTCTTCAAGCGGTAATGCTTTTTAGCTGTAGCAGTTGTATAGGCCAAGTAGTCAGCAACAAGGGACATCTCTTGGTCTGTGAAGCTGGCTTTGGTATTTGTCTCAAAAACTTTTCTTGCTACCTGGCTCGTGATGTTGGGCAAGTTGTATCTGATGAAAGAACAAGAAAAACAGTTTGGTTTCAGAAAACTGTACTGTCAAAAAAAGTATTGTGGAATGATTAAACAGTGTTCTCCTTAACAGTGGTGTACTTACTTTGCATGAAACCTTTGTAGGTCATTGGATGGGTTGTAGATGGGTTTCCCGGTTGTGGAAATGAAGAATCTCTCATCTTCTTGCATGTCATCAGAGTTTTTAAGAAAAGCTGGTCGAACATGTCGGTAGTACACATCGAACCACTGAAAATATAGACAACATTAATACATGTAAATAGGGGGAACCCGATTCACTTCTGGATAAAATCGTGCCCAATTTAAACGGCCTCGTACTCTGTCCTAGATTATATGATATGCATATTATTATTACTATTGGATAGAAAACACTCTGAAGTTTCTAAAACTGTTTGAATTATATCTGTGAGAAAAACAGAACTCATTTGGCAGGCAAACTTCCAAACAGGAAGTGAAAATTCTGAAATGGGTCTCTGTGAAAGGCATTGCCTATTCAATTGTCTTTTATTTATGGATCTGTATGCACTTCACACGCCTTCCACTAGATGTCAACAGGCAGTAGAACGTGGAATGAAGTCTCTAGCCTTTCCTGGGACCGGATGGGACTCGTTGGAGTGAGAGGTCAGCCATATTAGTAGTACTTGGCTACGCACTTCGGTTTGTCATATCGTTTTCTGCAATGCATTAGGTAGACACGAAGAAATGCTCCGTCTGGGAAGTTATTGGATTGATTTCTGAAAAACATCCTAAAGATGGATTCTCAACTGAGTTTGACCAGTTTATTCGACTATTATTATGACTTTTTGAATTTTTCGTTCATGCGTAAAATCTTCATGGACACGTGAGCTCCACTATGCTAGCCAAAGTTGCTAATTCAACAGAAGAAATGGACATTCTAAAACAAAACAACGATTTATTGTGGAACTAGGATTCCTGGCACTGCATTCTGATGAAAGATCATCAAAGGTAAGGGAATATTTATGATGTAATTTCGTATTTTTGTGGACTCTTTGGACTCCATCATGGCGGAGAATGGCTGAGCGCTGTCTCAGATTATTGCATGCTGTGCTTTGTACTAAAGTATTTTTTTTTTTTTTTTAATCTAACACAGCGGTTGCATTAAGAACCAGTGTATCTTTAATTATATATGCAACTTGTATTTTTCAGCAAAGTTTATGATGAGTTTTTCTGTTAGATTACGTGGCTGTCTAAAATTTCTCCAGACATTTTGGTGCCATTTGTGACCATGGCTGCAATGTAAAACCCAGATTTGTAGCTATAAATATGCACATTTTCGAACAAAACATAAATGTATTGTATAACATGATGTCATAAGACTGTCATCTGATGAAGTTGTTCAAAGGTTAGTGATTAATTTTATCTCTATTTGTGGGTTTTGTGAAAGCTATCTTTGCGGTGCAAAACTGCCGTTGTGTTTTGGGCTATTGTGGTGAGCAAACATAAATATATGTTGTGTTTTCGCTGTAAAACATTTTAAAAATCGGACATGTTGGCTGGATTCGCAAGATGTTTATCTTTCATTTGCTGTATTGGACTTGTGATTTCATGAAAATATATTATATGATATTCCCTGTGGCGCTAGGCTAGGCTATGCTAGTCAGCGTTTCTGATGAGGAGGATCCCGGATCCTGTATTAAATCACATTCACAATAACAGATTGTAGTAAATATACTTACTGCATGTTCCTCCTCATCTAACAAAATGGTTGCAACTTGCTGCGTTGCTGTTTCGTGCTTCTTAACACCGACGACAGTCCAATTCTCACCATCTGGCAACTTGCACGCGCTCCTCGAGAGCCATTCGCTCAGCTGCAATTGGAACAGTGACATATTAATAAAACAAATGCCAAAGAAGCAAATACAATTCAACATTATAGCAAATTTATGACATTAGTTAACTTACGGTCAAATGTTTGATCACTCCAGCCCTTTGGAGATGTTTGAGCATGAGCAGAGACTCAAGGTAGTACAGAACATGCAGTTGTTCAGTTTCCAGCAAGGATTCTTCATTCATGGCCTTCCCAATGATACACAGAAATTCGTTCTTCGCCACCCTCAAAATTTCCCAACATTCTTTTGGTGTCTTCGCAACTGACACCATCTGTATGTATCTGCAGAAAAACAATAATACATACATTATTTTAAGAACGTTGATAATACACACTTATTAAAAATAAAAAAACATTTCTGTGAGGATCAATTGGAAATATATACCTTTTCCCAGTAGTTTCCTGAGACACCTGCTTGCTCATGGACTTCTGCAGTTCATTCAAGCATAGGAGGAAATGCTTGCATTGCTCAAACACGGCTCTGTCTGTCTGAATAAGGCTTGTAGTGGTGATGTTGTAGCGAATAAATCTCTTCAAATTCTTCATGTAGTTGGCAATGGTTTGCTTCTTCTGTCCGATGTCTGCAAGCTTGGTAAAAAATGATCTGCTTTTTTCCAAGTTATTAACAAAATCCAGCGATGGTTTGTTTGAGCCCATGTAAAACAAAAACCTTGACACATTTGCAACCTGTACATGAAAATAATATTAATTACATAGTTAATAACTACTTTAAAATCTATTAATTCTCATTAAAATATGTAAACAGTTAAATTAAAGTAACATCTCTGTACATACCTCCTGTTTGAAATTGGGAATTTTGTTGTCGTCACGGAGATATTTCCCAAATCCAGCCAGCAGATCACAATCCAGAGGGTGCTTTTGGTATAAACCACTGCTTTGCATCACCTTTCTCAGTTTGGTGTCCCATACCTGGTTCAATGGTCTAGAAAATATTTGGTATGCAGATTAGAATAAATAAAATACATCCATGTTTGCTTATATACTTATACGTAGTACTTGTTAATGAAAATGATTTCTATTTGTATTTACTTACGGTTGGTACAGCGCCGACTGGTCATCTTCCATGTTGACGTCTGATTCTTCATCTATATTTTCATCTGTAGTTGGTGCCAACACTTGAGCCACTTCCACTTGGCTGAAATATCATACAGATTAACAAAAACATTTATATTATTTTACAATCAAACATAATTGGACAACAGTTCAAATGAGTTCCAATAGCATATAACTTGCACATATATTATTTTATCAGTGCAAAATAGTAGCTTACCCAGTTATTAGTTTGGCTTCTGGCTTGTTCGTAACAAAATGACCCATTTGTTCACGGTTCTTAATCAGAGGTTGGAGTGCGTCCTGTTGTGTCACAATACAGCTGAGTATTCTGTAGTCAATAATCCTGCCATGCCAAAGATGCTCTATCATGGAGTCGCGGGAATTACGAACTTCCTGATCAATCTTTTGTTTTGATTCTGTCCTCATGCACACTCTGCTGAGATGTATAGATATGTTTTCCTGGTTCTTCATGCAAAATCTGCACACAATAGGGATCCTTCTTTGTTTTCTGTAAGACAGTGAATGCACAATAAGTACATGTAATGAAGGTATTACTTAAAACCTCTCTGGGATATGTGGGACGGTAAAAAAGCTCAAATGTTTACAAAAATGGTCTCAAATTAGAGACCTAGTCACACTGGAAGAGAGCATGTGTGATACATCACTGATCTATGATCACGGATCTATGCACCCTCAAAACTGGCTTGTTTTGGCTGTATGTTCAGCCTCAAACCAAGGTTGTTTTTACTGTATGTTCAAATCATGGCCTATTTGTCTAAAATGTCTGGGGGTGTTAAAAATCGAAAAAAGCTCAAAACGTTCCCAAAGTGGTCTCAAATAATAGGTCTAGTCACACTGGAACAGAGCATGTGTGAGCTATGACTGTGACCTTCCTATGTTGAGATATATGCAGCCTCAAAACAGGCTTGTTTTTGCTTAATGGTCAAACCATATTTTTTTCTCTAAATTGTCTGGGGGTCTTCAAAAATCAATAAAAAGTACTGTACTGGTGTCTTCTTGCAGGTTTGGATGTCCGTGGCTCTGGTTCCTCCGAGTCTGGTCTTTCTCCTGCCAAAGACAGTGTGTTTTTTAAAAAAGAGACCCAAATGAAACCTCCACATGATAAAACAGCCTTGCTACGAGGGTAAATCCTAATCAGATCCCTCAATAACCTGATGCCAGTTTTAACAACCTTGGTGTGATTTTAAAACAAATGTTGTAGAGTTTCCTGGCAATTACTGATAATATGTTTACATTACTTATTTATTCATCCAAACTAAACAGTTCTAGGACAGACGTCGCTAGATTCCAATTGAGCAGGTGGTTCTAAATATATAACCTTCATAGCTGTATGATACAGAATGCGACCTACACACTTCCTTAAACATAAAATAAGTAAATAAGTAATTTTAAGTGGAAGTCCAAAACTTGTTTTTACGTCGAAGACACAAAGCACATCAGTAACATCTCCCCGTTGTTGAAAGGGTTCGACACCTGCTGTTTAAATGGACCAATTTCTTATTTATACGTTCACAGATTTTCAACATTTTGAAACATGTCATATTTTGGGTAAAGTAAAAAAATAAGGTGAAATATTTGGGTAAATGTTCCTAAAACTGATAGTTACTACAATAAACAAAAATATAAACACAACATGTAAAGTTTTGGATGTTTCATGAGCTGAAAAAAAAGATTGCAGAATTTTTTACATCCCTGTTAGTTAACATTTATTCTTTGCCAAGATAATCAATCCACCTGACAGGTGTGGCATATCAAGAAGCTGATTGAACAGCTTGATTATTACACAGGTGCACCTTGTGCTGGGGACAATAACAGGCCACTCTAAAATGTGCAGTTTTGTCACACAACAATGCCACAGATGTCTCAGAGGGAGCGTGCAATTGGCATGCTGACTGCAGGAATGTCCACTGGAGCTGTTGCCAGGGAATTCAATGTACAGTACCAGTCAAAAGTTTGAACTCACCTACTCATTCAAGCGTTTTTCTTAATTTTTTACTATTTTCTACATTGTAGATTAATAGTGAAGACATCAAAACTATTAAAAAACACAAACGGAATCATGTAGTAACCACAAGTGTTAACTTCTTATGGCTGCAAGGCAAAGTGTTGAGTAGCCAGTGAATCGTGCCCATTTCAAACGGCCTCCTACTCAATTCTTGCTCGTACAATATGGATATTATTATTAATATTGGATAGAAAACACTCTCTAGTTTCTAAAAACGTTTGAATTATTTCTCTGAGTGAAACAGAAATCCTTCTGCAGCACTTTTCCTGACCAGGAAGTGAAATGTCAGAAATCTATCCTCTGTTCAACCTCATGCCTATACATGGGCATGTGACGTAGGAGTCTACAAACACTTCCTACGCCTTCCCCTGGCTGTCTAGATGCGGTGAGAGAAGAAATTTCGTGTCTACCTTGGTCTGAGGTGGAATAAAAGATCTTTGTTTGACGTGACCGTCCATATCCTGTTTCTGGAGCGCGCGAAAGAGGACACGGAAATGGCTTCTGTTTAGCTGTGGTTACGAAAGACGAACATCTCCGTCTTAGATTTGATTTGATACATGTCACCATATCATCGTAACGTATGTTTTTTCAATATAGTTTAATCAGATTATTGAAACTTTTTCGGGAGTTTTGCCGTGTTCCGTTTTCTAACTTTGTTGACTTTGGAGTAATCCGTGTCACTTGGCAAGTGCCCATGCTATATGAAGAGGGAAATTTGCCATTCTGAATCCAAACAACGACTCATCTGGACAGAGGACACCTTGTTCAACATTCTGATGAAAGATCAGCAAAAGTAAGAGCCAATTTATGATGTTATTTCATATATCTGTCGTGCATGTTGACTGGTCGTGGGCGCCCAAGTTTTTCTTGCTATTGCTGCTATGCTAATATCACGCTACATTTTGTTTGCGCTGTAAAACATTTAATAAATCGGAAATATTGTCTAGAATCACAAGATGCCTGTCTTTCAATTGCTGTACACTATGTATTTTTCAGAAATGTTTTATGATGAGTAATTAGGTATTTGACGTTGGTGTCTGTAAATATTATGGCTGCTTTCGGTGCAATTTCTGATTGTAGCTGAAATGTAAACTATGAATTATACCTGAAATATGCAAAAATTTTGAAAAAACATATGCTATACAATAAATATGTTATCAGATTGTCATCTGATGAGGTTGTTTCTTGGTTAGTGGCTATTTTTATCTTTATTTGGCCGAATTTGTGATAGCTACTGATGGAGTCATAAACTGATGGAGTAAGAATATTGGTGTCTTTTGCTAACGTGATTAGCTAATAGATTTACATATTGTGTCTTCCCTGTAAAACATTTAAAAAATCGGACATGTTGGCTTGATTCACAAGATGTGCACCTTTCATCTGGTGTCTTGGACTTGTTAATGTGTGAAAGTTAAATATTTAAAAAAAATATCTTTTGAATTTCGCGCCCTGCACTTTGAGCTGGATGTTGTCATAAGTGTACCGGTGTCGGGCTGCCCCCCTAACAGGTTAGACAAATCAAAATATATATTAGATTCTTCAAAGTAGCCACACTTTGCATTGATGACAGCTTTGCACACTCTTGGCATTCTCTCAACCAGCTTCACCTGGAATGCTTTTCCAACAACAGACTTGTAGGAGTTCCCAAATATGCTGAGAACTTGTTGGCTGCTTTCCCTTCACTCTGCGATCCAACTCATCCTAAACCATCTCAATTTGGTTGAGGTCGGGGGATTGAGTAGGCCAGGTCATCTGATGCAGCACTCCATCACTCTCCTTCTTGGTCAAATAGCTCTTACACAGCCTGGAGGTGTGTTGGTCATTGTCCTGTTGAAAAACAAATGATAGTGGGACTAAGCCCAAACCAGATGGGATGGCATATCGCTGCAGAATGCTGTGGTAGCCATGCTGGTTAAGTGTGACTTGAATTCTAAATAAATCACTGACATTGTCAACAGCAAAGCACCCGCACACCATCACATCTCCTCCTCCATGCTTCACGGTGGGAACCACACATGCGGAGATCATCCGTTCACCTCCCTCACATCTCACAAAGACATGACGCTCGGAACCAAAAATGTCAAATTTGGACTCATCAGACCCAAGGACAGATATCCACCGGTCTAATGTCCATTGCTCGTGTTTCTTGGCCCAAGCAAGTCTCTTCTTCTTATTGGTGTCCTTTAGTAGTGGTTTCTTTGCAGCAATTCGACTATGAAGGCCTGATTCACACAGTCTCCTCTGAACCGATGATGTTGAGATGTGTCTGTTGCTTGAACTCTGTGAAGCGTTTATTTGGGCTGCAATTTCTAAGGCTGGTAACTCTAATGAACTTATGCATCAGAAGTAACTCTGGGTCTCCCATTCCTGTGGTGGTCCTTAAAGTAATGATGGACTGTTGTTTCTCTTTGCTTATTTGAGCTGTTCTTGACATAATATGGACTTCGTCTTTTACCCAACAGGGCTATTTTCTGTATACCACCCCTACCTTGTCACAACACAACTGATTGGCTCAAACACATTAAAACCTGTTATGGCTAGGGGTTCCGCTAGCGGAACGTTTCGACAACATCCGTTTAAAGTGCAGAGCGTGAAATATATATATTTTTATTGGAAATATTTAACTTTCATGCATTCACAAGTGCAATACACCAAATTAAAGCTTAACTTCTTGTTAATCTAGCCACCGTGTCAGATTTCAAAAAGGCTTTACGGCAAAAGCAAACCATGCGATTATCTGAGGACAGCACCCCATCAAACAAACACATGACAATCATATTTCAACCCGCCAGGCGCGACACAAAACTCAGAAATAACGATATAATTCGTGCCTTATCTTTGACGAGCTTCTTCTGTTGGCACTCCAATATGTCCCATAAACATCACAAATGGTCCTTTTGTTCAATTAATTCTGTCGTTATATCTCCAAAATCTCCATTTATTTGGAGCATTTGATTCAGAAAAACACCGGTTCCAACTCGCCCAGCATGACTACAAAATATCTAATAAGTTACCTGTAAACTCTGTCCAAACATTTCAAACAACTTTCCTAATCCAACTTTAGGTATTTTAAAACGTAAATAATCAATCAAATTTAAGACGGGATGAACTGTGTTCAATACCGGATAAAAACAACGTGAGGCGCAGGACCTGGAGCGCGCATCAAAACATTAGAGAGCACTAGGCTGGACCCCCGTTCTGAATAGCCGTACCTCTTCATTTCTCTAAAGAAAAACATCAACCAATTTCTAAAGACTGTTGACATCTAGTGGAAGCAATAGGAACTGCAACCAAGTGCCACAGAAATCTATGTTCCCATAGAAAACCAATTGAAAACAGAGTCACCTCAACAACAAAATAATCCTCCTGGATGGTTTGTCCTCTGGGGTTTGCCTGCCAAATAAGTTATGCTATACTCACAGACCTTATTTTAACAGTTTTAGAAACGTTATAGTGTTTTCTGTCCAAATCTACCAATTATATGCATATCCTAGCTTCTGGGCCTGAGTAGCAGGCAGTTTACTTTGGGCCGCTTTTCATCCAGACGTGAAAATACTGCCCCTTATCCCAATTAAGGAAAGAAATTCCACAACTTAACTTCTAAAAAGGCACATGTTAACCTTTTGTCAATAGGGGGAGCAGTTAGCATTTTTTATTTCTGGGTGTCGCCAAATTAAACTGCCTTGTGCTCAATTCTTGCTCGTACAATATGCATATTATTAATTCTATTGGATAGAAAACACTCTCTAGTTTCATAAACCGTTGGAATTATGTCTGTGGGTGACCCAGAACTCTTTCTACAGCGAAATCCATGACAGGTACTGCGATGGTCTGAGAGCGAAGCTCTGGTTTCAGATCAGTTTTAAAAGTCTGTGTGTATCCTATGGAACGACATGAACTGCACCCGCCTTCCCCTGGATGTCAGTAACCAATGAGAAGTGGAATGGGCTTGCTGCGTAGCTCTCAGAGGTTATAAAAGGCCAAGGAGTGAGAGTAGCCTTCCTTTCGACGCTGAACATTGCGCAGAGAGGGACCTCAGGATGCCATTTTCAAACGCTCAATTATCAACGTTAGATGTATCCGTCTGTAATTTAATTAGACATAGGTGTTAGAAGCATCATAACGAAGCTATTTTAAACCGAGTTATATCAGATTATGCGAGTATATTGCTATTTTTCGGAATTTCCTCAGTATTGCGCCTTGAGGATTTGGACACGTTGGGGCAAAATAGCTATTGTTAGCTACTGTTAGCTGCTATATCAGAAGTTGAATGCAACGTTTTACAACCAAGCAACGATTCTTTTGGACAAAGAACCACCATGCCAAGATTCTGATGGAAGCTCGTCGAAAAGTAAGAAATATTTAAGATGATAAATCGTTGTTCTGTAGAAAAATGTTAAACGCACGTTCCGCCATCTTGTTTGCTATAGCTTCGCTTGGCGAACCCTGTATTGCACAGTAAGGATAATTTTAGAAATGTAAATCAGCGATTGCATAAAGAACTAATTTGTCTTTCGATTCCTGTCAACCCTGTATTTTTTAGTCAAGTATATGATTAGCTATTGATTAAACTAGATCACTCTGAAAGATGGCGACCGACATTTTCAGGCATGTTTTGCTACTATTTTCATTGTATAACCACGTTTTTTTATGGCTAAATATGCACATTTTCGAACAAACTCTATATGTATGTTGTAATATGATGTTACAGGAGTGTCATCTGAAGAATTCTGAGAAGGTTAGTGAAAAAATTAATATATTTTGGGGTTTGATTACGTTATCGCTCTCTTTGGCTAGAATCAATGCTCTGGTAACGTTTGCATATGTGGTATGCTAATATAACGATTTATTGTGTTTTCGCCGTAAAACACTTAGAAAATCTGAAATGTTGTCTGAATTCACAAGATCTGTGTCTTTCCATTGCTATGTGCTGTGTATTTTTAAGAAATGTTTTATGATGAGTAAATTGGTAATACAAGTTGCTCTCTGTAGTAATTCTAGTCGCTTTGGTGAGATTTGTGATGGTGGCTGCAATGGCAAACTATGATTTATACCTGAAATATGCACATTTTTCTAACAAAACCTATCCTATACCATAAATATGTTATCAGACTGTCATCTGATGAGGTTTTTTCTTGGTTAGTGGCTATCAATATCTTAGTTTAGCCGAATTGGTGATAGCTACTGGTGTTGAGAAAAAATGGTGGACAAAGAAAAAGGGTGTCTTTTGCTAACATGGTTAGCTAATAGATTTACATATTTTGTCTTCCCTGTAAAACATTTTAAAAATCTGAAATGGTGACTTTATTCACAAGATCTGTATCTTTCATTTGGTGTCTTGGACTTGTGATTTAATGATATTTAGATGCTACTATTTAAATGTGACGCTATGCTAGTGATGCTAATCAGTGTGGGGGGGTGGGGGGTGATCCCGGATCCGGGTTTCTGAGGCAGTAAAAGTTAATTGAAATGCATTCCAGGTGGCTACCTCATGATGCTACAGTTCTCCTTTAAGACTCCATGCTACAGTCCTCCTTTAAGACTCCATCATGTTTAGAATGTGTCTGGAAGCGCTACTCTATTCTACTCTTATCCTTTCGATTTTTATAATATTTAATAATATTAATAATGTTATAATAGGTAATAACTAACTTTAATAACTAGGGTTAATACCTGCCTGGCTCCCCAACAAAATTTGTATCTTTACCCCCCTCTAACAATACCGCTACAGAATTAGCATAGTAGCCCATGTAATTTAAGGTAATCTGAAATATTTAGGACTAACTAACTATTCCTTGCCACCCATTCTGAAACTCACTGCAGCTCTTTGTTAAGTGTTGCTGTCATTTCAGTTGCCGTGATAGCTGACGTGTACAGTGTTGAGTCAACCGCATACATAGACACACTGGCTTTACTCAAATGTCGTTGGCATGTCGTTGGTAAAGATTGAAACAAGCAGGTGCCAAACAGCTGCCTGGGGAATTCCTGAATCTACCTTGATTTTGTTGTACAGGCTTCCATTAAAGAACACTCTGTGTTCTGTTTGACAGGTGGCTCTGGGGCGGCAGGTAGCCTAGTGGTTAGAGCGTTAGGCCAGTAACCAAAAGGTTGCTGGATCGAATCCCCGAGCTGACAAGGTAAAACTCTGTTGTTCTGCCCCTGAACAAGACAGTTAACCCACTGTTCCTAGGCTCTTAACTGACTTGCCTAGTTAAATAAAGGTAAAATAGAAATTAAACACCGGTGACGTGCCATTGCTGATTTTTTTAAACCAAAATTTAATTGAAGATGCTCCAAAGAAATTTACAATCATTCTTTATGTCATTTATCTTTGTTTAAAAAAAAGTATATTATTTACATCAACAACATAGGAATCACTACAAAACGTATTGTATGACCTCTTTTACACAATATTAGGCCCAGCCTTTGGAACTGTGGTTTTCCTAGACATGGCTACTATATTGTGATCACTACATCTGATGGATCTGGATACTGCCTTCAAACACATTTCTGCAGCATTAGTAAAGATGTGATCAAAACATGTTGATGATTTCATTCCTCTACTGTTTGTAACTACCCTGGTAGGTTGATTGATAACCTGAACAAGGTTGCAGGCACTGGTTACATTTTGAAGCTTTCTCTTGAGTGGGCAGCCTGATCACAGCTTTCCTCCAGTATTAGTTAATTAATTAACAGTGTCTGGAGTTTAGTTTTCCTGTTCTACAGTCTTATAAAGATAGGGGGGGTTGACTGGGACAGACAATGTAACATCCATAATATTTTGAGAAAATGTTCTTGAAAAACGAGCACCTTACATAGGATCATCTTATAACTGTCTCTCTAAAGCTACCTTTCATCAAGGTTTTATATGGTCTATTGGTTTCTCTCTTTTCATTGGCAGAATCCTTTTCCAGTGTTATGATATTCATAACATCCATATCCACCAGTTCATCTTCCTGTCAACTAACAGAACTCTGCTGGTTGTCCTGGTAACAGATACCAGTCTATCTTCCTGTCAACAAACAGAACACTGCTGGTTGTCCTGGTAACAGATACCAGTGGGCAGATCTATTGTATTTGTTCAAACTAAACTACAGCACTTACTTTGATGTGTCAAATCTGATCCTTTCTTCTCTCCTCCTCCTCTCACAGTTCCACTCAGCCCCGTTGTTTTCCTGCAGTCCACCAGCAGCACAGACAACCTCTTCATACCCAGCAGTAAGGCGCTACCGGGAGAGACATGACACAGGGACTCCAGGAGGGAGGAAGGGCTAGCGTTGTCCTGGTAATCATAAAGAGGGGACACAGACACATATCATTATGGATGCTGATGTCACTGTTGACATGAAGTGCATTACAGACACCCAGCCCAGACCCAGATAGAGCAAGCTGTATGCTAGACCAGACCAAGCTGTACCATCTGGTGTTCTGTTCTGGAGAGACTCTTCTCTGACTCGTCAGCATCAGGATGTTGTTGAGGCTCCCCAAAGGATCCACGATAGTCACGTCTCTCTCCTGTGTGAACGAGAACAGCAAACAGACGGTAAACTTATGACCATCTATTACAATCAAGAGGCATGAATATGTCTAAAATGGCCACTTTCATCATGATTTTGTCAAAATGTTGTTGGTGTTGCAAATGTATAGGGTCAATTCCACAAAATGGGTGCCTTTAACATCCCTTTGATATTTTAAGTATATTTTAAAAGCCTGTTATATTAGATGAGGTGAACTTTAATGTATACCACATGGAGAATGAGAATTCAATACATCGATGTCCCAAAAACATATGTACCAATGGCAGATTGCCCCTTAAACAATTCCTACAGTACTGAACAACATATTCAAGTGTAGAACTGAAGTAGAATGCCCCGTTAAAACAATACATTATTTCAAGAACTTCATAGTGCCCCTGTTTTTAAGACAGTACTCACTGGTTGTAATCTGATCTTCAGCCTCCTCCTTTTTCACTCCCAAAACGTCTTCCTCCTCTTTTATTGAGATAGCCTCCTCTTCCTCTTTTACTCTAAAAGGTTCTTCCTCTTCTTTCACTACATTCTCTTCTTTCAATGTTATGGCATCTTCCTCCTTTTTGATTCTGAAAGCTTCTACCTCCTCCTCTTCCACTTTGACAACCTCTTTCCCATCTTCCTCTTTCACTGTAATATCATCCTCTTCTTCTTTCAATGTGATAGCCTCCTCTTCCTCCTTTTTCATCCTGAAAGCTTCTTCCTCTCCTTTCACCAGAGCTTCTTTCTCCGTCGAGCTTAGTGAACTCATGCTCCGGTCGATTAGCCTAGTGCATTATCAATTTACCACATTTGCTAATTTAACAAGCAAATTACGTTTAAATGAACTAGTAGACAAGTAAACAGAATTATATTCAAAACACTAAGAGTAAAATACACAAGATTGGTCTAAAGCGCTTCAATGTTTCGGTTTTAGGTTCGCTAGCAAACCACCACGTTGGTTAAATCAGAAGCCTTTTGTCGCTGTTGAAGAAGCCTCCTGTCCCGTCCACTAAATTATACGTCACGCAAGAAGCATCACCTGAAAGACTCAAATCGCCATCTGCTGACTGGAGTGGGTAACGCAGATTGGAAAGCCTAAAACCCCAACTCAGCATCTTAATTAACTAACTCATCAATATGGTTTTAAAAGACAGCTTAACGTCAGATACACCATACAAGGTACATACTATATACTTCAATCATTATAACCATTTTTGTTCACTCTAGAAAACAACATATACTTAGTTTTACACAGATTCAATAACAATTTAAGGTCAGTAAAGGTTTTCTGTAAAATAATGACAGCATACTGTAGTTCAGATAGAGACTGATCAGCAGGGTGGGCAATATAGTACACAACTGTATCGTCTGCATACAGATGCAGGTAGCAGTTTATTTTGACAAAACAATATTGTTAATGTATACAATATAGTTGTTTATTAGACATTCTAACATATAACACAATGCCTAGGAACTAAAGATTTATATGCAACATTTGACACACAAAAGTATTCGTTACATTTTGAATGCTAAGCAGGACAGGAAAATATTCAAATTCACACACTTATTAAGAGAATATACGTGGTCATTTCCTACTGCCTCTGATCTGGCGGACTCACTAAACACAAATACATCGTTCGAAAACAAGAAAATGGTACCGTCTGCTTTGCTTAATAGAAGGAATTTGAAGTAATTTATACTTTAACTTTTAATAATTAAAATTATTAATAAAATTAGTATATTTAGAACCAAATACTTTTAGACTTTTACTCAAGTAGTATTTTACTGGGTGACTTTCAATGAACTTTCTTAAGGTATCTATACATTTACTCCTGAAGTATAACATGTGGATACTTTTTCCAGTCAAAAGTTTGGACACACCTACTCATTCAAGGGATTGTCTTTATTTGGGCGGCGCACAATTGGCCCAACGTCGTCTGGGTTTGGCCGGGGCAATTGTAAATATGAATTTCTTCTTAACTAACTTGCCTAGTTAAAGGTTACACACACACACACACACCACACTGACCAAAAAGTTATTTTGTTGGCATTTACATATGTCCCCATTACCAGTAAAACATAATCAAAACCTATTTCTTTCACTTACTTTCGTGGCGTCATTATGTCATCTACTTTATATAGGTATGCACGTCAGCTTTGATTTTGCACATCGGCGGTAAACTATATATCGGGCTGATGCCGATGTTAGCAAATATTGTCCGATTCCGATATGCTCACCAATATATCATCCATCCCTACCAAATATCACTTGATTATCAGAGGAGTGTATTATGACATCATATAGAACTACTCAGACATTCCACATCAGGCTTCATCCATATCATGAAGGTGGATATTGATCCAACCATTTCAAAAGTAATGACCGGGCTGATGGAAACAGGATATGCTTGTACACTTTTATAAATGCCGACAGACGATTTGTTTGTTTGTTGTAAATCGTGGGATCGTTCTGTGTCAGAAAACATTTATGAGCGAGAAATGGGGGAAGAAACTCCTTTATGCGCAAATATTTATATAATAACCATCACATCTTAGTTAACTTGAAGTCAAGTGATGATATGTTGTGTGGTCCTCCCACTACGACTTGGGAACCTATGCAGTTTATTAGGCTACAGATGAAATAAGTTATGAACTTCACGAGGTGGTGAAACTACATGTGATGAGCTTGATGCTCCTTTCCAATACATGTTGATGGTCTTATTCTGGTGACATGATGATCGATGATTGGTTGCCATTTGACAAATAAAATAATATCGCTCTCATCCATAATACTCTCATCATGTAGGTAGCCTACCCGCACTGTACATGTGAGCTGCTGGCTACAGTGCACAGGCCAAGAGCACGTTTGCTATATAACTCAACGTTTCTTTTAAACCATCAGTAGAGTTGAAAATGCGATGGAAACCCATTTAACCTGTATTTTTGATTCAGTACATGGGAATTTAACAGCAAAAGTTATTTGTCACACAAAGCCTTTTATCCGCAAAAAGTCTGTTTGATAGAAACATTTCTGGTGGGAAAATGCGTATATTGTTTAATGCAGATTTTAGAATATTCAAATGAAAATCTATGGCAAGTTGCACGGAAACTTAGCTACTAAGGTGGATATTGATCCAACACCTGCTACTTATTCAAACCAGCCCACTGGGCACAGACATCAGTTCAACATGTAATTTCAATTTACATTATTTTGAGTCGTCAAAAAATGATGTTGTCATGACGTTGCCCTCTTTGGGTACAGAGACCATCCCCCTCTCTCTCTCTCTCCTACACCCAGGCTGCTGTTAGGCAGGTCATAAATTCCTGGAGGAGATTCTTCCTCATGGCCAGACAGCATAGAGAGAGAGTGAGTTTTCATAGGGAGAACAAAGGAACTTCTTCCACCTCACAGAACTTGAGAACTGAACAATATTCATGTTCTGGAGAATGTATAAACGGTCGGTGAACATTGCTGAATGTTACTCTGAACTATCCATCCTAACCATGACAGAGAGAGAGAGGGTGGACAAACTCTCCAACAGAAACAAACTTTCCAACAGAGATCACGACGACACATTGAGCGTAAATATATACAGTGGGGCAAAAAAGTATTTAGTCAGCCACCAATTGTGCAAGTTCTCCCACTTAAAAAGATGAGAGAGGCCTGTAATTTTCATCATAGGTACACTTCAACTATGACAGACAAAATGAGATTTTTTTTTCTCCAGAAAATCACATTGTAGGATTTTTAATGAATTTATTTGCAAATTATGGTGGAAAATAAGTATTTGGTCACCTACAAACAAGCAAGATTTCTGGCTCTCACAGACCTGTAACTTCTTCTTTAAGAGGCTCCTCTGTCCTCCACTCGTTACCTGTATTAATGGCACCTGTTTGAACTTGTTATCAGTATAAAAGACACCTGTCCACAACCTCAAACAGTCACACTCCAAACTCCACTATGGCCAAGACCAAAGAGCTTTTCTGGCTGTCAAAGGACACCAGAAACAAAATTGTAGACCTGCACCAGGCTGGGAAGACTGAATCTGCAATAGGTAAGCAGCTTGGTTTGAAGAAATCAACTGTGGGAGCAATTATTAGGAAATGGAAGACATACAAGACCACTGATAATCTCCCTCGATCTGGGGCTCCACGCAAGATCTCACCCCGTGGGGTCAAAATGATCACAAGAACGGTGAGCAAAAATCCCAGAACCACACGGGGGGACCTAGTGAATGACCTGCAGAGAGCTGGGACCAAAGTAACAAAGCCTACCATCAGTAACACACTACGCCACCAGGGAATCAAATCCTGCAGTGCCAGACGTGTCCCCCTGCTTAAGCCAGTACATGTCCAGGCCCGTCTGAAGTTTGCTGGAGAGCATTTGGATGATCCAGAAGAAGATTGGGAAAATGTCATATGGTCAGATGAAACCAAAATAGAACTTTTTGGTAAAAACTCAACTCGTCGTGTTTGGAGGACAAAGAATGCTGAGTTGCATCCAAAGAACACCATACCTACTGTGAAGCATGGGGGTGGAAACATCATGCTTTGGGGCTGTTTTTCTGCAAAGGGACCAGGACGACTGATCCGTGTAAAGGAAAGAATGAATGGGGCCATGTAACGTGAGATTTTGAGTGAAAACCTCCTTCCATCAGCAAGGGCATTGAAGATGAAACGTGGCTGGGTCTTTCAGCATGACAATGATCCCAAACACACCGCCCGGGCAACGAAGGACTGGCTTCGTAAGAAGCATTTCAAGGTCCTGGAGTGGCCTAGCCAGTCTCCAGATCTCAACCCCATAGAAAATCTTTGGAGGGAGTTGAAAGTCCGTGTTGCCCAGCAACAGCCCCAAAACGAGCAGGCCAGAGGTGGATGAACGCAGTGCCCTTGTTTGGGTGTAGGGCCTGATCAGAGCCTGAAGGTACGGAGGTGCCGTTCCCCTCACAGCTCCGTAGGCAAGCACCATGGTCTTGTAGCGGATGCGAGCTTCAACTGGAAGCCAGTGGAGAGAGCGGAGGAGCGGGGTGACGTGAGAGAACTTGGGAAGGTTGAACACCAGACGGGCTGCGGCGTTCTGGATGAGTTGTAGGGGTTTAATGGCACAGGCAGGGAGCCCAGCCAACAGCGAGTTGCAGTAATCCAGACGGGAGATGACAAGTGCCTGGATTAGGACCTGCGCCGCTTCCTGTGTGAGGCAGGGTCGTACTCTGCGAATGTTGTAGAGCATGAACCTACAGGAACGGGCCACCGCCTTGATGTTAGTTGAGAACGACAGGGTGTTGTCCAGGATCACGCCAAGGTTCTTAGCGCTCTGGGAGGAGGACACAATGGAGTTGTCAACCGTGATGGCGAGATCATGGAACGGGCAGTCCTTCCCCGGGAGGAAGAGCAGCTCCGTCTTGCCGAGGTTCAGCTTGAGGTGGTGATCCGTCATCCACACTGATATGTCTGCCAGACATGCAGAGATGCGATTCGCCACCTGGTTATCAGAAGGGGGAAAGGAGAAGATTAATTGTGTGTCGTCTGCATAGCAATGATAGGAGAGACCATGTGAGGATATGACAGAGCCAAGTGACTTGGTGTATAGCGAGAATAGGAGAGGGCCTAGAACAGAGCCCTGGGGGACACCAGTGGTGAGAGCACGTGGTGCGGAGACAGATTCTCGTCACGCCACCTGGTAGGAGCGACCTGTCAGGTAGGACGCAATCCAAGCGTGGGCCGCGCCGGAGATGCCCAACTCGGAGAGGGTGGAGAGGAGGATCTGATGGTTCACAGTATCAAAAGCAGCCGATAGGTCTAGAAGGATGAGAGCACAGGAGAGAGAGTTAGCTTTAGCAGTGCGGAGCGCCTCCGTGACACAGAGAAGAGCAGTCTCAGTTGAATGACTAGTCTTGAAACCTGACTGATTTGGATCAAGAAGGTCATTCTGAGAGAGATGGCAGGAGAGCTGGCCAAGGACGGCACGTTCAAGAGTTTTGGAGAGAAAAGAAAGAAGGGATACCGGTCTGTAGTTGTTGACATCGGAGGGATCGAGTGTAGGTTTTTTCAGAAGGGGTGCAACTCTCGCTCTCTTGAAGACGGAAGGGACGTAGCCAGCGGTCAAGGATGAGTTGATGAGCGAGGTGAGGTAAGGGAGAAGGTCTCCGGAAATGGTCTGGAGAAGAGAGGAGGGGATAGGGTCAAGCGGGCAGGTTGTTGGGCGGCCGGCCGTCACAAGACGCGAGATTTCATCTGGAGAGAGAGGGGAGAAAGAGGTCAAAGCACAGGGTAGGGCAGTGTGAGCAGAACCAGCGGTGTCGTTTGACTTAGCAAACGAGGATCGGATGTCGTCGACCTTCTTTTCAAAATGGTTGACGAAGTCATCCGCAGAGAGGGAGGAGGGGGGGAGGGGGAGGAGGATTCAGGAGGGAGGAGAAGGTGGCAAAGAGCTTCCTAGGGTTAGAGGCAGATAGAAAGTGGCTTTAGCAGCAGAGACAGAAGAGGAAAATGTAGAGAGGAGGGAGTGAAAGGATGCCAGGTCCGCAGGGAGGCGAGTTCTCCTCCATTTCCGCTCGGCTGCCCGGAGCCGTGTTCTGTGAGCTCGCAATGAGTCGTCGAGCCACGGAGCAGGAGGGGAGGACCGAGCCGGCCTGGAGGATAGGGGACATAGAGAGTCAAAGGATGCAGAAAGGGAGGAGAGGAGGGTTGAGGAGGCAGAATCAGGAGATAGGTTGGAGAAGTTTGAGCAGAGGGAAGAGATGATAGGATGGAAGAGGAGAGAGTTGCGGGGGAGAGAGAGCGAAGGTTGGGACGGCGCGATACCATCCGAGTAGGGGCAGAGTGGGAAGTGTTGGATGAGAGCGAGAGGGAAAAGGATACAAGGTAGTGGTCGGAGACTTGGAGGGGAGTTGCAATGAGATTAGTGGAAGAACAGCATCTAGTAAAGATGAGGTCAAGCGTATTGCCTGCCTTGTGAGTAGGGGGGGAAGGTGAGAGGGTGAGGTCAAAAGAGGAGAGGAGTGGAAAGAAGGAGGCAGAGAGGAATGAGTCAAAGGTAGACGTGGGGAGGTTAAAGTCACCCAGAACTGTGAGAGGTGAGCCATCCTCAGGAAAGGAACTTATCAAGGCGTCAAGCTCATTGATGAACTCTCCAAGGGAACCTGGAGGGCGATAAATGATAAGGATGTTAAGCTTGAAAGGGCTGGTAACTGTGACAGCATGGAATTCAAAGGAGGCGATAGACAGATGGGTCAGGGGAGAAAGAGAGAATGTCCACTTGGGAGAGATGAGGATCCCAGTGCCACCACCCCGCTGACCAGAAGCTCTCGGGGTGTGCGAGAACACGTGGGCAGACGAGGAGAGAGCAGTAGGAGTAGCAGTGTTATCTGTGGTAATCCATGTTTCCGTCAGTGCCAGGAAGTCGAGGGACTGGAGGGAAGCATAGGCTGGGATGAACTCTGCCTTGTTGGCCGCAGATCGGCAGTTCCAGAGGCTACCGGAGACCTGGAACTCCACGTGGGTCGTGCGCGCTGGGACCACCAGGTTAGAGTGGCAGCGGCCACGCGGTGTGAAGTGTTTGTATGGTCTGTGCAGAGAGGAGAGAACAGGGATAGATAGACACATAGTTGACAGGCTACAGAAGAGGCTACGCTAATGCAAAGGAGATTGGAATTAGTTTGGAATTAGACTAACGAATTAGACTAACGTGAGGTAAAGAACAATTCATTAATTAGAAGACTAATTGATTAGATATTAAAATATCTGAAAGTTATATTAGGAAAATTATAACTATGTAATCTGAATATTTTCCTTGGTGCCCCAACTTCCTAGTTAATTACAGTTACATTATTAAGTTAGTTTAATCACATAATGATAATTACAGAGATTTTTTTTTTTAAGTATTCAGTTTAATGATGCCAAAGACACAACAATGTTGATGGCATTTTGCAAATCCAAATCAGTTTTCTACATTGATCTAACATCATAAGTATTCACTCATACTCTGTAAAACTCTATCTAGTGGGAGCAATGGAAAGGCTTCTCCCGTGTGACTTTCGCTCATGCGATTTCATGTTTCCTAACTGGTTAAAACTCTTTCCACACTGGGCGCAATGGTATGGCTTCTCACCTGTGTGTACCCTCTTGTGTCTTTTCAGGGATCCTAATAAGGCAAACATACTTCCACACTGGGAGCAGTGGTAAGGCTTCTCCCCTGTGTGTATTCGCTCATGAGTTTTCAGCTTTCCTACTCCGTAAAACTCTTTTCACAGTGCGAGCAATAGAAAGGCTTCTCCCCTGTGTGTATTCGCTCGTGGAATTTCCTGTTTCCTAACTGGTTAAAACTCTTTCCACAATGGGAGCAGGGGTAAGGCTTCTCCCCTGTATGTATACGCAAATGAGATTTTAGTTTTCCTAACTGGTTAAAACGCTTTCCACACTGGGAGCAGTGGAAGGGCTTCTCCCCTGTGTGTAGTCGCTCATGAGCTTTCAGCTTTCCTAACTCCGTAAAACTCTTTTCACAGTGGAAACAATGGTGTGGCTTCTCTCCTGTGTGTATCCTCCCATGTCTTTTCATGTTTCCTAACTGGTTAAAACTCTTTCCACACTGGGAGCAGTGGTAAGGCTTCTCCCCTGTGTGTATTCGCTCATGATCTTTCAGCCTTCCTAACTGGCTAAACCGCTTTCCACACTGGGAACAATGGTAAGGCTTCTCCCCTGTGTGTATTCGCTCATGAGCTTTCAGGCTTCTTAACTGACTATAACTCTTTCCACACTGGGCGCAATGGTATGGCATCTCTCCTGTGTGTGTCCTCTCATGTCTTTTCAGGCTTCCTAACTTGATAAAACTCTTTCCAATCTGGGAGCAGAGGTGTCGTCTTGCTGGTTTGGAAGTCTCTGGTTCCGCAGAGTTTGGTTTTTCTCCTGCCAAAGACAGTGTTTATTTAAAGAGAGACATGAATGAAACCTCAACATGATAAAACCATCTTGCTATGAGGTTTAATCCAAATCAGATCCCTCAATAACCTGAGGTAAATTTTCAAACATTTCATAATTCAAAACAAATGATGTTGTAGAGCTTCCTCGTAATTACTGATATGTTTACATTACTTATTTAATTAATTCAGTTTTATAAGTCAGAACAAAAAACTAAACAGTTCTAGAACACTGAAGACACAGACGTCACTGGATTCCAATTGAGCAGGTGGTTCTAAATATATAACTTTCATAGCTGTACGATACAGAATGTGACTTTTTCCATACGCACTAAAACATATTACTCTCAAATTTTGTGCACAAATTTGTTTGCACTCTTGGCATTCTCTCAACCAGCTTCATGGGGTAGTCACCTGGAATGCATTTCAATTAACAGGTGTGCCTTGTTAAAAGTTAATTTGTGGAATTTATTTCCTTCTTAATGCGTTTGAGCCAATCAGTTGTGTTGTGAAAAGGTAGATAGCCCTATTTGGTAAAAGACCAAGTCCATATTATGGCTAGAACAGCTCAAATAAGCAAAGAGAAACGACAGTCCATCATTTCTTTAAGACATGAAGGTCAGTCAATCTGGAAAATTTCAAGAACTTTGTACATTTCTTCAAGTACAGACGGAAAAAAACATCAACCTCTATGATGAAACTGGCTCTCATGAGGACCGCCACAGGAAAGGAAGACCCAGAGTTACCCCTGCTGCAGATAACAATTTCATTATTTTCCAGCCTCAGACATTCCAGCCCAAATAAATGCTTCACAGATTTCAAGTAACAGACATCTCAACATCAACTATTCAGAGGAGACTGCGTGAATCAGGCCTTCATGGTCGAATTGCTGCAAAGAAACCTGCAAAGAAACCACAACTAATGGACACCAATAGGAAGAAGAGACTTGCTTGGGCCAAGAAACATAAGCAACAGACATTCGATTGGTGTTAATCTGTCCTTTGGTCTGATGAGTCCAAATTTGAGATTTTCGGTTCCAACCGCCGTGCCTTTGTGAGACGCAGAGTAGGTGAATGGATGATCTCTGCATGTGTGGTTCTGACCTTGAAACATGGAGAAGGAGGTGTGATGGTGCTTTGCTGGTGGTGACACTGTCTGTGATTTATTTCGAAATTCAAGGAACACATAACTAGAATGGTTACCTCCAGGCTGTGTAAAGGCTATTTGACCAAGAAATAGACTGATGGAGTGCTGCATCAGATGACCTGGCCTCCACAATCACCCGACCTCAACCCAATTGAGATGGTTTGGGATGAGTTGGACCGCAGAGTGAAGGAAAAGAAGCCAACAAGTGCTCCGCATATGTGGGATCTCCTTCAAGACTGTTGGAAAAAGCATTCCAGGTGAAGCTGGTTGAGAGAATACCAAGAGTCTGCAAAGCTGTATTTGTATTAGTCGGGGACAGCCCTACTGGTAACATATACCAGTGAGCAGATCTATTTTATTTGTTCAAACTAAACTACAGCACTTACTTTGATGAGTCAAATCTGATCCTTTCTTCTCTTCTCCTCCTCTCACAGTTCGACTCAGCCCCGTTGTTTTCCTGCAGTCCACCAGCAGCACAGACAACCTCTTTATACCCAGCAGTAAGGTGCTACCGGGAGAGGCACGACACGGGGACTCCGGGAGGGAGGAAGGGCTAGCGTTGTCCTGGTAACCATAAAGAGGGGACACAGACACATATCATTATGGATGCTGATGTCACTGTTGTCACAAAGTGCTTTACAGAAACCCAGCCCAGACCCAGATAGAGCAAGCTGTATGCTAGACCAGACCAAGCTGTACCATGTGGTGTTCTGATCGGGAGAGACTCTTCTCTGCCTCGTCAGCATCAGGATGTTGTTGAGGCTCCCCAGAGGATCCACGATAGTCATGTCTCTCTCCTGTGTGAACGAGAACATCAAACAGATGGTAAACTTATGACCGTCTATTAAAATCACAGAGTCTTACAAGAGGCATTAATATGTCCAAAAAGGCCTAAATTGGCCACAATTGATCATGATTTCCTAAAATATTGTTTATGATGCAAATGCAAAAGGGTCCTTCCACGAAATAAGTAGAAACGACGCACCAATATTGAATTTTAAAAGCCTGTTACACTAAATTAAAACACTTTAATATAGACCGCATGGAGAATTCAATAAATCACATTTAAGTCACAAAAATATATGTACTAATGGCAGATTGCCCCTTAAACAATTCCTACAGTACTGAACATATTCAAGTGTAGAACTGAAGTAGAATGTCCCTTTAAAACCACACATTAGTTCAAGAACTGCGTAGTTTGTGCCCCTGTGTTTTAGACAGTACTCACTGGTGGTAATCAGATCTTCAGTCTCCTCCTCTTTTATTGAGATAGCCTCCTCTTCCTCTTTTACTCCAAAATGTTCTTCCTCTTCTTTCACTACATTCTCTTCTTTCAATGTTATGGCATCTTCCTCCTTTTTGATTCTGAAAGATTCTACCTCCTCCTCTTCCACTCTGACAACCTCGTTCCCATCTTCCTCTTTCACTGTAATATCATCCTCTTCTTCTTTCAATGAGATAGCCTCCTCTTCCTCCTTTTTCATACTGAAAGCTTCTTCCTCTCCTTTCACCAGAGCTTCTTTCTCCGTCGAGCTTAGTGAGCTCATGCTCCGGTCGATTAGCCTAGTGCATTATCAATTTACCACATTTGCTAATTTAACAAGCAAATTACGTTTAAATGAACGAGTAGATAGGTAAACATAATTATGTTCAAAACACGATGAGTAATATACACAAGATTGGTCTAAAGAGCTTCAATGTTTCGGTTTTATGTTTGCTAGCAAACCACCGCGTAGGTTGAATCAGTAGCCTTTTGTCGCTGTTGATGAAGCCTCCAGTTCCGTCCACTAGATTATACGTCACGCAAGAAGCATCACCTGAAAGACTCACATCGCCGCCTGCTGACGGGAGTGGGTAACGTAGATTGGAAAAATATTAATTATTTATTTATTAATTACAATGTTTATTCTGGCAAGCAATGTCATAAGAAGTCATTTAAAAACAACCAGATGTTATGTGTTCTCTTCCTTCTTACAGCCAATACTTTCCTCCAGGGCTGACCTGCCCATTAGATAGGATTAGGTGACAGATTGAAGAGGGTGGCATATTCCGAGCTAAATTGACCAAGGCTCATCGCTAACAACACATAACACCTCACATAATGCTGCCCAAGAATAATGAAAACTTCTCTCACCCAGTGGCATATGGACTATTTAGGTGAGTGTTGGTGTTGCCACATGAAGCAGTGCCCACTTTGCAAAAGGCAACATGGACAGATAGGACTCTACCTGTGTAGAGCACATGCCCCTCTGCCCTTCAATCAATCAATCAATCAATCAAATGTATTTATAAAACCCTTCTTACATCAGTTGAGTAAATGAGTAAATGTCAGTTGGCTTTTCATAGTCGATCATTCAGAGTATCTCAACCGCTCCTGCTGTCTCTAGAAAGTTGAAAACAGCAGGTCTGGGACAGGTAACACGTCCGGTGAACAGGTCAGGGTTCCATTGCCGCAGGCAGAACAGTTGAAACTGGAGCAGCAGCACGACCAGGTGGGCTGGGGACAGCAAAGAGTCATCAGGCCAGGTAGTCCTGAGGCATGATCCTAGAGAAAAAGAGAGAGAGAGAGAATTAGAGAGAGCATACTTAAATTCACACAGGACACCGGATAAGACAGGAGAAATACTCCAGATATAACAGACTGACCCCAGCCCCCCGACACATAAACTATTTCAGCATAAATACTGGAGGCTGAGACAGTATGGGTCAGGAGACACTGTGGCCCCGTCTGACGATACACCCAGACAGGGCCAAACAGGCAGGATATAACCCCACCCACTTTGCCAAAGCACAGCCCCCACACCACTTGAGGGATATCTTCAACCACCAACTTACTATTCTGAAACAAGGCAGAGTATAGCCCACGAAGATCTCCCCCACAGCACGAGCCCATGCGGGGGCGCCAACCCAGACAGGAAGATCACGTCCACACACCCACTCAAGAGGCGCACCCCTTCTAGGGACGGCATGGAAGAGCACCAGTAAGCCAGTGACTCAGCCCCTGTCATAGGGTTTGAGGCAGAGAATCCCAGTGGAGAGAGGGGAACCGGCCAGGCAGAGACAGCAAGGGCGGTTCGTTGCTCCGGGGCCTTTCCGCTCACCTTCACACTCCTGGGCCAGACTACACTCAATCATAGGACATTTTGAAGAGATGAGTCTTCAATATAGACTTAAAGGTTGAGACCGAGTCTGCGTCTCTCACATGGATAGGCAGACCATTCCATAAAAATGGAGCTCTATAGGAGAAAGCCCTGCCTCCAGCTATTTGCTTAGAAATTCTAGAGACAGTAAGGAGGCCTGCGTCTTGTGACCGTAGCGTATGTTTAGTTATGTATGGCAGGACTAAATCGGAAAGATAGGTAGGAGCAAGCCCATGTAATGCTTTGTAGGTTAGCAGTAAAACCTTGAAATCAGCTATAGCCTTAACAGGAAGCCAGTGTAGAGAGGCTAGCACTGGAGAAATATGATCACATTTTTGGGTTCTAGTCAAGATTCCATCAGCCGTGTTTAGCAATAACTGAAGTTTATTTCGTGCTTTATCCGGGTTGCCGAGAAAGTAGAGAATTGCAGAAGTCTAACCTAGAAGTGACAAAAGCACGGATACATTTTTCGGCATAATTTTTTGACAGAAAGCAGCATTTAAGGTCTAGGCGCACGAGGACAGATGCAGAGCCTCGGACTGACGCCATTAAAAGGTAATTTACCAACTTCACAAGTACAGTCTCAGTGCTATGATGGGGTCTAAAACCAGACTGAAGCATTCCGTATACATTGTTTGTCTTCCAGGAAGGCAGTGAGTTGCTGCGCAACAGCTTTTAAAAATATTATTCGATATAGGCCGATCGTTTTTATATTTTCTGGGTCAAGGTTAATTTTTTCAGGAGATGCTTTATTACTGCCACTTTTAGTGAGTTTGGTTCACATGCGGTGGATAGGGAGACGTTTATTATGTTCAACATAGGAGGGCCAAGCACAGGAAGCAGCTCTTTCAGTGGTTTAGTTGGAATAGTGTCCAGTATGCAGCTTGAAGGTTTAGAGGCCATGATTATTTTCATCAATGTGTCAAGAAGAGATATAGTATTAAAACACTTGAGTGTGTCCCTTGATCCTAGGTCCTGGCAGTGTTGTGCAGACTCAGGACAACTGAGTTTTGGAGGAATACGCAGATTTAAAGAGGAGTCCGTAATATGCTTTCTAATGATCATGATCTTTTCGTCAAAGAAGTTCATGAATTTATCACTGCTGAAGTGAAAGCCATCCTTTCTTGGGGAATGCTGCTTTTTAGTCTTTAAAGAGCACATGCCCCTTTGCCCTTCCTGTCTCTAAAGTGCCCTTTTGGGTGGTGGTATAATCTGTATTCATTTTTTCTCATAGTTATTCTGAACCCTCTGCCTGCAGGTCATCGGTAAATTCGCACAAGTGATTTGTAGTTTCCTTAACTTTCTGAAGAGGAAACAGCCCGGAAATCCCCCTGTCTGAGTGCATTTGTCTACCACTATGTGTAGCTGTTAGCGATGATGCTAATGACAACCATCTTCTGGTTGATGGAAAAGATTTCCCAAAAACCTTGTCAATTAAATGTTAACTACAAAGTAGTCTATGCCTACCTGGCAGAATGATATCATGATTATTTGCATCAATCCAGTTGTGATTTGTTCAGCAGACTCTGCAATCACATGTGTGCTACAGAGACACCACTAACCAAGCAAGGCTCTTGCTGGTGCCACTAACATTAAAGGGTATCTACACACTATTGTGGAAATTACAAGATTATGTTATAATACTTTTATTGCTGTGTGAACTGAAAGTGGGCCTCTGGGAGATTTAACACTGACAGGGGATTTACGATGTATTTGGGTGATACCGCATTCCAGAGCATGAGTTAATGTTTCTGTACTGGGGTACGAGGGGGAGATGGCTCCAGTATGGGGTTGGGGTACCAGGGGAGATGGTTCCAGTATGGAGTTGGGGTACCTGGGGGAGATGGCTCCAGTACAGAGTTGGAGTACCAGGGGGAGATGGCTCCAGTATGGAGTTGGGGGGGCCAGGGGAGATGGCTCCAGTATGGAGTTGGGGTACCAGGGGGAGAAGGCTCCAGTATGGAGTTGGGGTACCAGGGGGAGATGGCTCCAGTATGGAGTTGGGGTACCAGGGGGAGATGGCTCCAGTATGGAGTTGGGGTACCAGGGGGAGATGGCTCCAGTATGGATTTGGGGTACCAGGGGGAGATGGCTCCAGTATGGATTTGGGGTACCAGGGGGAGATGGCTCCAGTATGGATTTGGGGTACCAGGGGGAGATGGCTCCAGTATAGATTTGGGGTACCAGGGGGAGATGGCTCCAGTATGGATTTGGGGTACCAGGGGGAGATGGCTCCAGTATGGAGTTGGGGTCCCAGGGGGAGATGGCTCCAGTATGGATTTGGGGTACCAGGGGGAGATGGCTCCAGTATGGAGTTGGGGTCCCAGGGGGAGATGGCTCCAGTATGGATTTGGGGTACCAGGGGGAGATGGCTCCAGTATGGAGTTGGGGTACCAGGGGGAGTTTGATTGTTTTGAAGAAATCTAAAAGTCTCTCCTTTTGATTACAATAATTCCACCACAGAGCTTCGGTCTCTCATCTGTTACTGTAACCTGACAGCTTCAGACACTTCCCTAATTTACTTCAGGTTGTTCCTATGTTCAACTATTTTGTCATTCAAATATTATTTTCTTGGCCTTCTGTATCATCCTGTTGACATAATTTCTTCATTTCTTATAGTCTATAAATATATCTGCCCTGGATTTCCTAAACTCCAGAAAGCGTTCATTTCTACTCTTAATTGCCTTTAAAATGTTAGCATTTATTCACAGTTCAGCTCTTTGCTAAATTCAAACCTTTTTTTACTGGAGCCTGCTTATCTACCACATGTAAAAACAATGATCTAAAATTGCCCCGGGCATTCACCACCTCATTGCTTTTCAATACAGCAGACCAGTCCAATTTGTTCAAACAATTAACAAATAATATCTGCACTATAATTCTTCATAGCCCTCATATTTTGATTGACTTATGACAATTAAAAACAGTTTTCTGAACATTCCTACTCCAGAAAATGATGGAATGATCACTGAGCCCATAGTTTACAACCCCACTGTTTGATATCCTGGATCCGACACCAACACAAGGTCAATGATGGTTTGGGTAGAAGGACAGAACCTGCTGGGCTCATTAATCAGCTGGTATGAAGCAGATTACAACCATTCTGAAGAGTTTTAAAAGTAGCAAGGTCCTTTTCCAGCATATCTGTATTCAAATCACCAGTAACAATAACCTCAGATTTACCAAAGTGTGTTCAGTTTCCTCCAACAATTCATCAAACGTGTACTAGTCTGGTGGTCTATAACGGGTTACAACTATAATAGGTTGACATTTTGGCAAATAAAAATGTCCAACCACACAGCTTCAATCTCGCCTTTTCTCAATAGGGGGTGCTGTTTGCACTTTGTAAAAATTTCGTTCCCAAATTAAACTGCCTCGTACTCAATTCTTGCTCGTACAATATGCATATTATTATTACTATTGGATAGAAAACACTCTCTAGTTTCTAAAACCGTTTGAATTATATCTGTGAGTAAAACAGAACTCGAGTTGGAGCAATTTTCCTATGAGGCATTGAGAAATCTGAAATCTGCAGGCTGTTCTGAGGTCAGTTTATTAATTTGCATGTCTTCTATTAGTTGAGATGCACTGCATACGCCTTCCCCTGGATGTCAGCAAATAGTGAGAATTGGAATGGAGTTGCTAGGCAGATCTGAGGCCTTATAAATGGGCTGGCAACGTGGGGTCCTCTCTTTCCTTCGTTCGCCATGACGCAAGACAGACCTCAGGATGGCATTCTAGAAAGCTCCCATTATAGCCCTTAGATATATCCGGCTCTGATTTTATTCGATATAGGTGTTAAAGACATCATAATGTTGTTATTTTAAACCGAGTTATATAAGTTTATATCAGTATATTGCGATTTTCGGGTATTTATTTGTGCTGCGTTCTGGTGAGTTGGGCACGTCTGGGCCACATGGCTAATGTTTACTGCTAATTCCAAAGTTGAAGGCGACAATCTACAACCGAGCAACGATTCTTTTGGACAAAGGACAACTTGCCCAAGATTCTGATGGGAGCTCATCAAAAAGTAAGAACTATTTATGATGTTAATTCGTTGTTCTGTTGAAAAATGTAAAACTCATATTCCGCCATTAATTTCGGCGCGGTCTCGCTGTAACGCACGCTGTATGTCGTAGTAACGTTAATTTTTAAAAATCTAACACAGCGATTGCATTAAGAACTAATGTATCTTTCATTTGCTGTCCAACCTGTATTTTTTTGTCAAGTCTACTGATTAGATTAGGTGCCTCTCCCAAGATTTCTCCCGACATATTGTTGGCAGCTTGGCTACTATTCTCATTGTATAACCACGATTTGTGCCGCTAAATATGCACATTTTCGAACAAACTCTATAGGTATTGTGTAATCTGATGTTATAGGACTGTCATCTGAAGAAGTTTGAGAAGGTTAGTGAAAAAATTTATATATTTTGCTGGTTTATTCGTTATCGCTATTGTTGGCTTGAATCAATGCTGTTGTGTGGTTGGCTATTGTAGTAAGCTAATATAATGCTATATTGTGTTTTCGCTGTAAAACACTTAAAAATCTGAAATATTGGCTGGATTCACAAGATCTTTGTCTTTCATTTGCTGTACGCTGTGTATTTTTCATAAATGTTTTATGATGAGTATTTAGGTAATTCACGTTGGTCTCTGTAGTTATTCTAGTTGCTTTGGTGAGAGTTGTGATGGTGGCTGCAATGGTAAACTATGATTTATACCTGAAATATGCACATTTTTCTAACAAAACATATGCTATACAATAAATATGTTATCAGACTGTCATCTGATGAAGTTGTTTCTTGGTTAGTGGCCATTTATATCTTTATTTGGTCGAAATTGTGATAGCTACCAATGCAGGAAAAAAATGGTGGAAAGAAAAAGTTGTGTCTTTTGCTATCGTGGTTAGCTAATAGATTTACATATTGTGTCTTCCCTGTAAAACATTTTAAAAATCAGAAATGATGGCTGGATTCACAAGATGTGTATCTTTCATCTGGTGTCTTGGACTTGTGATTTAATGATATTTAGATGCTAGTATTTACTTGTGACGCTATGCTAGGCTATGCTAGTCAGCTTTTTTACTGATGGGGGTGCTCCCGGATCCGGGATTGTGTGCAAGTAGAAGTTAAATCTGATCTAATATCTGATCTTACATAAATACAAACTCCCCCTGCCTTGGCGATTGCGGTCTCTTCTAATTAATACATCATTTTAAACTTCAATCTCAGTGGGGGTTTTTTATCGAACCATCCAACCATGTTTCGGTAAAGCAAAGCACTCCCACCTTACAGTTACTAGAGAGTAGGCGAAGTTCCTCAATCTTAGGAAGAAGACTTCTAACGTGGAGATGAAGGATGTGTCGTCCTCTCGTGGAAAACACCTTTTCTAGAGTCAAGTTCTCCTCCTCTGTTGGAACTGTCAGCTGAAATGGCTTGTGATGACTCCATGCAGTCCAATAGAAACAATGAAGCTCCTTCCAGGATTCGCGCATTTGAAAGAGATGGTCGTTGCTCCCTTCTGATCCTCTCTGTTATAGCGAATGGATTAATCGCTAGAAAACGGGCCCTGATGAACAGCTCCAGACAGCAACAGGCTGGGGTCCTGATGAACATTCTCCAGACAGCAACAGACTGGGGCCCCTGATGAACATCTCCAGACAGCAACAGGCTGGGGCCCTGATGAACATCTCCAGACAGCAACAGGCTGGGGCCCTGATGAACATCTCCAGACAGCAACAGACTGGGGCCCTGATGAACATCTCCAGACAGCAACAGGCTGGGGCCCTGATGAACATCTCCAGACAGCAACAGGCTGGGGCCCTGATTAACATCTCCAGACAGCAACAGGCTGGGGCCCTGATGAACATTCTCCAGACAGCAACAGGCTGGGGCCCTGATGAACATCTCCAGACAGCAACAGGCTAGGGACCTGATGAACATCTCCAGATAGCAACAGGCTGGGGCCCTGATGAACATCTCCAGACAGCAACAGGCTGGGGACCTGATGAACATCTCCAGACAGCAACAGGCTGGGGCCCTGATGAACATCTCCAGACAGCAACAGGCTGATGAACATCTCCAGACAGCAACAGGCTGGGACCCTGATGAACATCTCCAGACAGCAACAGGCTGGGGCCCTGATGAACATCTCCAGACAGCAACAGGCTGGGGCCTTGATGAACATCTCCAGACAGCAACAGGCTGGGGCCCTGATGAACATCTCCAGACAGCAACAGGCTAGGGCCCTGATGAACATCTCCAGACAGCAACAGGCTGGGACCCTGATGAACATCTCCAGACAGCAACAGGCATATTTAAGTGCCTTTGAACGGGGTAGTAGGTGCCAGGCGCACCGTTTTTTTGACAAGAACTGCAACGCTGCTGGGTTTTCCAGCTCAACAGTTTCCCATGTGTACCAAGAATGGTCCACCAACCAAACAGTGGCGGTCAGTGCCGTTTAAGATGAGGGAGGACCATTTTGTTTTTCATGAGCATGGCCTTATTTCTACTATAGCATATTAGATGACTGTCATTCATATTCCATTCACCCTGTTCAATGTAACAGCGATAGGTTTAGGCTACTACATGATACTAACATTTTCCCTACCCATCATCAAATTCAGGTACAGTTGAAGTCGGAAGTTTACATACACTTAGGTTGGAGTCATTAAAACTTGTTTTTCAACCACTCCACAAACTTCTTGTTAACAAACTATACTTTTGGCAAGTTGGTTAGGACATCTACTTTGTGCATGACACAAGTCATTTTTCCAACAATTGTTTACAGACAGATTATTTCACTTATAATTCACTGTATCATAATTCCAGTTGTCAGAAGTTTACATACACTAAGTTGACTGTGCCTTTAAACAGCTTGGAAAATTACAGAAAATGATGTCATGGCTTTAGAAGCTTCTGATAGGCTAATTGACATAATTTGAGTCAGTTGGAGGTGTGGATGTATTTCAAGGCCTACCTTCAAACTCAGTGCCTCTTTGCTTGACATCATTGGAGTGGCCATCACAAAGTCCTGACCTCAATCCTATAGAAAATGTGTGGGCAGAACTGAAAAAGCGTGTGCAAGCGAGGAGGCCTACAAACCTGACTCAGTTACACCAGCTCTGTCAGGAGGAATGGGCCAAAATTCACCCAACTTATTGTGGGAAGTTTGTGGAAGGCTACCCGAAACGTTTGACCCAAGTTAAACAATTTTAAAGGCAATGCTACCAAATACTAATTGAGTGTATGTAAACTTCTGACCCACTAGGAATGTGATGAAAGAAATAAAAGCTGAAATAAATCATTCTCTCTAATATTAATCTGACATTTCACATTCTTAAAATAAAGTGGTGATCCTAACTGACCGAGGATTAAATGTCAGGAATTGCGAAAAACTGAGTTTAAATGTATTTGACTAAGGTGTATGTAAATTTTCGATTTCAACTGTATGTTTATTCCGGTCTTGTTCCGTTTAAGCAACATTTGTCAACAGAATCGGCGGAATGAATACACCCCTGATCAGGCATAAACACAGTTCACTTTCATAACAGCCACGTTGTATTCCTTCTCTCCTCCTCTCACCTTTTCCCTTTGCTTCTGGACTTCAATGCACAACACATCAGCTGTATGTGACCAGGCGAAAAAACCTTTCCAAGTCAAACCATACCATAACCGCTACACACAGCCTACATCCTTGTCACCATATTAGCTAAAGTAATGTCATAGTCGACATAGCTAATAGAACTAACACGTTAGTAAACCTGCTACAATCATGAAGTAACATTACAGTGTACAGTCAGGAAGCAGTTTAGCACTTGGTGGGCCCCGGTGGCAATAAATTAGTAAAACCAAAAGCTTACCTTGACTTGGAAGAGTTCCAGCGTTGTGTTGGAAAGTCATAGCCAGCTAGCTAACATAGCATCCCTTTGTTTGAGCCAAGTGTTTGAGTAGGATAAACTAGCTAGCTGCATTTGCTTAAACTGAAATGATAAAATCTCTCTCTCTCTCGCTTCTCCTTCATTTTGGAATAAATGAATTTGTTGTCTTTATTGTCTTTTTCTCTCTTTGAGTCAACTACTCACCACATGTTATGCACTGCAGTGCTAGCTAGCTGTAGCTTATGCTTTCAGTACTAGATTCATTCTCTGATCCTTTCATTGGGTGGACAACATGTTAGTTCATGCTGCAAGAGCTCTGATAGGTTGGAGGACGTCCTCCGGAAGTTGTCATAATTACTGTGTAAATCTATGGAAGGGCTTGAGAACCATGAGCCTCCGAGGTTTTGAATTTAAGTCAATGTACACAGAGGAGGATGCAAAATAGTATGTTTTAATCAATTATTTGGTGACGTTATTATATTTTGTATAGTTTTATCTAAAAAGGATAACTTTGAAATGTTTTACCATTTTTATTTTTATGAAAATCACTCAGGAGGATGGGACTCCCATTCCTCCTCTGAGGAGCCTCCACTGCACCCAAAGGACACAACTGTGGGAAGCACTGGCATCAACATGGGCCAGCATCCCTGTGGAACGCTTTTCGACACCTTGTAGAGTCCATGCCCCGACGAATTGAGGCTGTTCTGGGGGGAAAAGGGGAGGGTCCAACTCCATATTAGGAAGTTGTTCCAAATGTTTGGTATAATCAGTGGATATATCTGCCATTTAGCAGACACTTTTAACCAAAGGGATTTTCAGTAATGTGTGCAAACACTTTACATTTGGGTGGTCCCAGGAATCAAACCCACAACCTTGGTTTTAATAGCACCATACTCTACCAACTGAGCTACACGACCACAAGGAATGATCAAGGAATGACGGAGATAAACATACACACACACACACACACACGCTGTGGGGATGTTTTTCAGGGGCAGGGGCAGGGACTGGGAGACTAGTCAGGATTGAGGGAAAGATGAACAGAGCAAATGTATTTTTATTTCTAATCCCAGCACCCGTCCCTGCAGGAGGCGTTTTGCCTTTTGGTAGGCCGTCATTGTAAATAAGAATTTGTTCTTAACTGACTTGCTTAAATAAAGGTTAAATAATAAATGAAATAAACATTAAATACAGAGAGATCTTTGATGAAAACCAGGGCGCTCAGGACCTCAGACTGGGACAAAGGTTCACCTTCCAACAGGACAATGACCCTAAGCACACAGCCAAGATAATACAGAAGTGGCTTCGGGACAAGTCTCTGAATGTCCTTGAGTGGACCAGCCAGTGCCCGATTTGAAACTGATCAAACATCTCTGGAGAGATCTGAAAATAGCTGTGCAGCGACGCTCCCCATCCAACCTGACAGAGCTTGAGAGGATATGCAGAGAAGAATGGGAGAAACTCCCCAAATACAGAAGTGCCAAGCTTGTAGCGACATACCCAAGAAGATTCGAGGCTGTAATGGCTGCCAAAGATGCTTCAACAAAGTACTGAGTAAAGGGTCTGAATACTTATGTAAATGTTATATTTCAGTTAATTATAAAATACATTTGCAAAAATGTATAAAAACCTGTCTTTGCTTCATCATTATGGGGTGTTGTGTGTAGATTGATACATATGAAAGGAGCAAAGCCCAGGTAAAAAGTTAAAACCCACCTCAATCTTCTGATAACCGAACACTGGGTTTTATTTTTCTGAGGGACAATTACACAAATGTTTATGCAAAAGACACACCAGAATGACTGTCCAAGACTTGTTGAGTGTTCCTAGGGGGTCTGTTCTCAGTCCTGACTTAAATCTGCTGACGAATCTGAGACAAATCAGGTTTAAATATCACTGTCCATCAATTAGCCATTTTGACAACAAAAAAATTGTTTACACAAATATTAGCGTCATAGCTCTTATTGCAGGACTCTTATTGGGAAATCATCACCCCAGTCAACAAATTGTGTGTTGAACATTCATATTGGACTGTAGCAGCACAGCTAACTGGCTACTGATCAACCTATTGTGAGAATTGAACATTCATATTGGACTGTAGCAGCTAGCCATCTGGCTACTGATCAACCTATTGTGTGTATTGAACATTCATATTGGACTGTAGCAGCACAGCTAACTGGCTACTGATCAACCTATTGTGTGTATTGAACATTCATATTGGACTGTAGCAGCTAGCTAACTGGCTACCGATCAACCTATTGTGTGTATTGAACATTCATATTGGACTGTAGCAGCACAGCTAACTGGCTACCGATCAACCTATTGTGTGTATTGAACATTCATATTGGACTGTAGCAGCTAGCTATCTGGCTACCGATCAACCTATTGTTTGTATTGAACATTCATATTGGACTGTAGCAGCTAGCTATCTGGCTACCGATCAACCTATTGTGTGTATTGAACATTCATATTGGACTGTAGCAGCACAGCTAACTGGCTACTGATCAACCTATTGTGTGTATTGAACATTCATATTGGACTGTAGCAGCTAGCTATCTGGCTACTGATCAACCTATTGTGTGTATTGAACATTCATATTGGACAGCCTTACCTATAAAGTAGCACCACCACCCATCAGCCCATTCTCTTCTTGATGTCAAAGCTGCAGTGTATTGTTGGTATAGGAGTATTAAATTAATGAATAATCCTATTTATTTAAAGCCCCGCTAAGATGTCACCATACTATTCCTTTAAAGCCCCTCTTTTCAGATATAAATCATCAGAATGGGAAACCAACTGACATGGAAACAATGGAGCAAATGTATCACTATCAGAGGGGTGTATTATGACATCATATAGAACTACTCAGACATTCCAAATATCACTTGATTATCAGAGGGGTGTATTATGACATCATATAGAACTACTCAGACATTCCAAATATCACTTGATTATCAGAGGGGTGTATTATGACATCAGATAGAACTACTCAGACATTCCAAATCAGGCTTCATCCATATCATGAAGGTGGATATTGATCCAACCATTTCCAAAGTAATGACCGGGCTGATGGAAACAGGATATGCCTGTACACTTTTATAAATCCCGACAGACGATTTGTTACTTCGTTTGACAATTTGTTTGTATATTTGTGTCAGTAAAAATGTCTAAGCGAGAAATGGCTGTGGAAACTCCTTAATGCTCAAAAATGTATATAATAACCATCACATCTTAGTTAACTTGGAGTCACGTGATGATATGTTGTGTGGTCCTCCCACTATGACTTGGGAACCCATGTAGTTTATTAGGCTACAGATGAAATAAGTTATGAACTTCACAGGGTGGTGAAAGTGCATGTGATGAGCTTGATGCTCCATTCCAATACATTTTGATGGTCTTCTTCTGGTGACATGATGATTGATGCTTGGTTGCCATTTGACAAATAAAATAATGATCTCATCATTCGGGTAACAACGTTTATTCAACCAGTGGGAGGCTTGTAAATGCCACCAGGAAAGTCGAAAGAGGAACTCTTCATTGAGACTAATAAACAGCAATCCGTGGGTGAGTTGTGGTGGATATTATAAAATAAGGATCTGCTGGAGTCCAAGTCAAAACAAGATTCTTTATTTCTAAGCTCAGAGAGAATAACAGTTACACAGCGCAGTGTAGACAGTCTGAATTCCTGAAGCATTGGGTGATGAGCACATATCTTTATAGTTTCCTGTTCCTGGGAGGGACTTTATTCATACAAGGACACAGGTGCAGCTGGTTTGCAACACAGAATGATACTCCCAGGAACAGGAGATTATAATAGGACAGTTTCACAAGGTTAGTCACATACTCAGTTATGTGGACACATATACAATTAACATTTTCCATTACAGTCTGAATATTTTCATGTCATTAAATCATCAGTGGGCCAACAATGCAAATGTAAAAAATTGAGCAAATGCATCACATCCAAATATCACGTGATTATCCGTAGTGCTGGAGGAATGACACACCCAGATAAACACACATAGTCAGAGTTTAAAAAAGGACCATTTAAACACAAGGAAACTGATTTACATTATATTCAAACTGACATACTCCATATTGTCATGACGTGGCCTTTTCTGGGTATAGATTGTGGCTTCCCCCTTTCCTACACCCAGGTTCTGTTATCTCAGGTAGTAAATTCCTGGCGGAGACTCTCTCCCCCTTTTCATGCAGAGAGAAACCACAGAGTGAACAAAGGATTTCACGTGGCCGAACTCCTAAATCCCCAAAATGGGAAAATTAAACTATATGTCCACCTTTGAGAGTGTGGGAAGGGTCCGTGGACACTTACGGGACAGTTATGTGATGTTAAACCTTTAATGTGAGAGAATTGTATTCCTTTAAAAGTTTAACTAAGTCATTGGCCCGTCCCAGTGAGCACAGACATGATCATGGAACCGCCCTTTCCTATTGTTACGAATAAAAGCCCCTCATAAAAAGAAATCATCCTCAGACTGAGCAAACCCACAGCGTGAGCTGTGATTGCGAATAGTTTAGACAACGCATACCTCGGTGTAAGCTGAGGTGGCACAGGTTTGAGTGTCAAGACTAGAAAACCATCCCACGTGGAGCATTGGCTACATGGCTGGAAATGGTTCAACTCGGAGACTATCAACCCCTACAGAATAAGAGCATTGGCTACATGGCTGGAAATGGTTCAACTCTGAGACTATCAATCCCTACAGAATAAGAGCATTGGCTACATGGCTGGAAATGGTTCAACTCTGAGACTATCAACCCCTACAGAATAAGAGCATTGGTGGGTCTGTGGGGGTAGCTAGAAATGATGTAAACCTGGGATGCGAATACCGACAACCGCCGAAACATCTATTCTATGAGAACATTTCTGAATGGTAATCTGAGGTATCCATTCTAACCAAGAAAGACTTTGAACTTCAGGGAAACAGAAAGAGAGAGACTCGGATGAAACTCTCCAGCAGACGGACCGGATTCCAACAGATCACAACGGCACACGGGCGTAAATATATACTGATTGCAATTATTCCTGAATGAGTGAGCGTTCGTGTGCAAAGGATTAGCATTTCGAATAATATACAGTTGAAGTTGGAAGTTTACATACACTTAGGTTGGAGTCATTAAAACTCATTTTTCAACCACTCCACACATGTTTCTTGTTAACAAACTATACTTTTGGCAAGTTGGTTAGGACATCTACTTTGTGCATGACACAAGTCATTTTTCCAACAATTGTTTACAGACAGATTATTTCACTTATAATTCACTGTATCATAATTCCAGTTGTCAGAAGTTTACATACACTAAGTTGACTGTGCCTTTAAACAGCTTGAAAAATTCCAGAAGATTATGTCATAGCTTTAGAAGCTTCTGATATGCTAATTGACATCATTTGAGTCAATTGGAGGTGTACTTGTGGATGTATTTCAAGGCCTACCTTCAAACTCTGTGCCTCTTTGCTTGACATCATGGGAAAATCAAAGAAATCAGCCAAGACCTTAGAAAAAAAATTGTAGACCTCCACAAGTCTGGTTCATCCTTGGGAGCAATTTCCAAACGCCTGAAGGTACCACGTTCATCTGTACAAACAATAGTACGCAAGTATAAAAATCATGGGACCACTCAGCCGCCATACCGCTCAGGAAGGATACCCATTCTCTCTCCTAGATGTGAACGTACTTTGGTGCGAAAAGTACAAATCAATCCCAGAACAACAGCAAAGGACCTTGTGAAGATGCTGGAAGAAACAGGTACAAAAGTATCTATATCCACAGAAAAACAAGTCCTATATCGACATAACCTGAAAGGCCGCTCAGCAAGGAAGAAGCCACTGCTCCAAAAACGCTATAAAAAAGCCAGACTACGGTTTGCAACTGCACATGGGAACAAAGATCAAACTTTTTGCAGAAATGTGCTGTGGTCTGATGAAAAAAAAAATAGAACTGTTTGGCCATAATGACCATCGTTATGTTTGGAGGAAAAAGGAGGAGGCTTGCAAGCTTAAGAACACCATCCCAAGCGTGAAGCACGGGGGTGGCAGCATCATGTTGTGGGGGTGCTTTTCTGCAGGAGGGACTGGTGAACTTCACAAAATAGACGGCATCATGAGGTAGGAAAATTATGTCGATATATAGAAGCAACATCTCAAGACATCAGCCAGGATATTTCACATTCTTAAAATAAAGTGGTGATCCTAACTGACCTAAGACAGACAACAAGGATTAAATGTAAGGAATTGTGAAAAACTGAGTTTAAATGTATTTGGCTAATGTGTATGTAAACTTCCGACTTCAACTGTACTTATGTGTGTAATGTGTGTAATGAACCCATTTGTCTTTCCCGCTTCTTTCTCAGTCCACACCCACTTCCCTTTGTCCACCAAGCCGTCATATCGGCTTGGCCCACTAGGGAATCTTCCCTATCATTCGTTAGTAACCAGTATCTACTGTTTGTTTGCGCATTTCTGTGATTATTTAGTTAGTAAATAAATGATTAAGCCAATTGGTGTATGGATGATATATTAAAAAAAAGGCTGGGTTCGTGCAGATAACCAACAATTTACGACGTTTGGAATGAGACTGACGTGAGGTAAAGAATAATTAATTAATATATGACTAATTGATCAGATATTAAAATATCTGAAGAGTTATATTTGGAAAAGTATATAGTATTCAGAAAATTATAACTTTGTAATCTGAAGACTTTCCGTGGTGCCCCGACTTCCTAGTTAATTAAATGTACATGATTAGTTTAATCACTAAATAATAATTACAGAGAATTGATTTGATAAAATAAGTCCTCACTTTTAATGATGCCAAAGACACGACAATATTCAATTAATATTTTTCTAATTAAAACATACAAATATATGTTTGAGTATACTTTGTACCATTCAATTTCATATGGTAAAAACAAGTAAACACATTCTCAGTCAACATTATAAGACAATGGGAACACTGTGTATGTTCTCTGATGAATTTTAAGTCAATGTGATGTGAAATATCAATTTACCCACAAGGAGAAGTAATTAAGTCAATGTGATGTGAAAAATACATTTACACACCAGGAGAAGTACAGTGGGGCAAAAAAGTATTTAGTCGGCCACCAATTGTGCAAGTTCTCCCACTTAAAAAGACGAGAGAGGCCTGTAATTTTCATCATAGGTACACTTCAACTATGACAGACAAAATGAGGAAAAAAAATCCAGAAAATCACATTGTAGGATTTTTAATGAATTTATTTGCAAATTATGGTGGAAAATAAGTATTTGGTCAATAACAAAAGTTTCTCAAAACTTTGTTATATACCCTTTGTTGGCAATGACAGAGGTCAAACGTTTTCTGTAAGTCTTCACAAGGTTTTCACACACTGTTGCTGGTATTTTGGCCCATTCCTCCATGCAGATCTCCTCTAGAGCAGTGATGTTTTGGGGCTGTTGCTGGGCAACACGGACTTTCAACTCCCTCCAAAGATTTTCTATGGGGTTGAGATCTGGAGACTGGCTAGGCCACTCCAGGACCTTGAAATGCTTCTTACGAAGCCACTCCTTCGTTGCCCGGGCGGTGTGTTTGGGATCATTGTCATGCTGAAAGACCCAGCCACGTTTCATCTTCAATGCCCTTGCTGATGGAAGGAGGTTTACACTCAAAATCTCACGATACATGGCCCCATTCATTCTGTCCTTTACACGGATCAGTCGTCTTGGTCCCTTTGCAGAAAAACAGCCCCAAAGCATGAAGTTTCCACCCCCATGCTTCACAGTAGATATGGTGTTCTTTGGATGCAACTCAGCATTCTTTGTCCTCCAAACACGACGAGTTGAGTTTTTACCTAAAAGTTATATTTTGGTTTCATCTGACCATATGACATTCTCCCAATCTTCTTCTGGATCATCCAAATGCTCTCCAGCAAACTTCAGACGGGCCTGGACATGTACTGGCTTAAGCAGGGGGACACGTCTGGCACTGCAGGATTTGAGTCCCTGGCGGCGTAGTGTGTTACTGATGGTAGGCTTTGTTACTTTGGTCCCAGCTCTCTGCAGGTCATTCACTAGGTCCCCCCGTGTGGTTCTGGGATTTTTGCTCACCGTTCTTGTGATCATTTTGACCCCACGGGGTGAGATCTTGCATGGAGCCCCAGATCGAGGGAGATTATCAGTGGTCTTGTATGTCTTCCATTTCCTAATAATTGCTCCCACAGTTGATTTCTTCAAACCAAGCTGCTTACCTATTTCAGATTCAGTCTTCCCAGCCTGGTGCAGGTCTACAATTTTGTTTCTGGTGTCCTTTGACAGCTCTTTGGTCTTGGCCATAGTGGAGTTTGGAGTGTGACTGTTTGAGGTTATGGACAGGTGTCTTTTATACTGATAACAAGTTCAAACAGGTGCCATTAATACAGGTAACGAGTGGGGGACAGAGGAGCCTCTTAAAGAAGAAGTTACAGGTCTGTGAGAGCCAGAAATCTTGCTTGTTTGTAGGTGACCAAATACTTATTTTCCACCATAATTTGCAAATAAATTCATAAAAAATCCTACAATGTGAATTTCTGGATTTTTTTCCTCATTTTGTCTGTCATAGTTGAAGTGTACCTATGATGAAAATTACAGGCCTCTCTCATCTTTTTAAGTGGGAGAACTTGCACAATTGGTGGCTGACTAAATACTTTTTTGCCCCACTGTAATTAAGTCCATGTGATGTCAAATACAAGTTTACACACTAGGAGTCATTATTCTCTCCTGTGTGGATTCTCACATGTTTTTTAAGTGACTGATGAGTGAAATGCCTTCCCCCCCAGTCTGAACATTTGTAAGGCTTCTCCCCCGTGTGCGGTCTCATGTCTTCTTTCAGGCGTCCTAATTGGGTAAAAACGCATTGCACTCTGGGATCAGCGGTAAGGTTTCTCCCCTGTGTGAATTCGCTCATGCTCTTTCAGGCTTCCTGACCGGCTAAAACTCTTTCCACACTGGGCGCAACGGAAAGGCTTCTCCCCGGTGTGTATTCGCAAATGATCTTTGAGGGTGTCTAACCGCTTAAAACTCTTTCCACACTGGGAACAATGGTGAAGCTTCGCTCCTGTGTGTATCCTCTCATGTCTTTTCATGTTAACTAAATGGTTAAAACTCTTTCCACAATGGGAGCAGTAGTAAGGCTTCTCCCCTGTGTGAATTCGCTCATGAGCTTCCAGCTTAACTAACGCCGTAAAACTCTTTCCACACTGGGAGCAGTGGTATGGCTTCTCACCTGTGTGTATCCTCCCATGTCTTTTCATGTTTCCTAACTGGTTAAAACTATTTCCACACTGGCCGCAATGGTATGGCTTCTCTCCTGAGTGTATTCGCTCATGAGCTTTCAGGCTTCCTAACAGGCTAAAACTCTTTCCACACTGGCCGCAATGGTATGGCTTCTCTCCTGTGTGTATTCGCTCATGAGCTTTCAGGCTTCCTAACCGGCTAAAACTATTTCCACACTGGGCGCAATGGTACCGCTTCTCTCCTGTGTGTGTCCTCTCAGGTCTTTTCAGGCTTCCTAACTTGATCTGGGAGCAGAGGTGTCGTCTTGCTGGTGTCGTCTTGCTGGTCTTTGGTTCCTCCAAGTTTGGTGTTCCTCCTGCCAAAGACAGTGTTTATATAAAAAGAGACCAGAATGAAACCTCCACTCTCCAATTATGTGTACATTTATTTACATTGCTTTGCCAAGATAATCCATCCACGTGACAGGTGTAGCATATCAAGAAGCTGATTAAACAGCATTACACAGGTGTTCCTTGTGCTGGGGACAATAAAAGCCACTCTAATGCCACAGATGTCTCAAGTTTTGAGGGAGTGTGAAAATGGATTGGGGACTGCAGGAATATCCCCTGGAGCTGTTACCAGGGAATTGAATGTTGCTTTCTCTACCATCAGCCGCCTCCAACATCTTTTTAGAGTATTTGGAAGTCCGTCCAACAGGCCTCACAACTGCAGATCAAGGACCTCCACATCGTCTGAGGATCAGCCACCCGGACATCTGATGAAACTGAGGAGTATGTATCTCTGTAACAAAGCCCTTTTGTGGGGAAAACTAATTCTGATTCGCTGGGCCTGGCTCCCAAGTGGGTGGGCTTACGCTCCCACAGACCCACCAATGGCTGCGTCCCTGCCCAGTCATGTAACTGATTAGGGCCTAATAAAGATATTTACATGACTCATGTAAATCGTTGCGATGATATTTCTGTTCAGTATATATAAATATACAGAACCAGTCAAAAATTTGGACACACCTACTCAATCAAGGGTTTTTCTTAATTTTTTACTATTTTCTACATTGTAGAATAATAGTGAAGACATCAAAACTATGAAATAACACATATGGAATCGTGTAGTAAACAAAAAAAAGTGTTTAACAAATCAAAATATATTTATATTTGAGATTCTCCAAAGTAGCCACCCTTTGTCTTGATGACAGCTTTGCACACTCTTGGCATTCTCTCAACCAGCTTCATGAGGTAGTCATCTGGAATCCATTTCAATTAACAGGTGTGCCTTGTTAAAAACAAATTTGTGTTTTTCCTTCTTAGTGCGTGTTACGAATCCCTTTGGCCCGATAGTCTAGGGGGGATGGTAATGGGACCCGTAACACAACTCATGCAAATTATAATAGTGAAAACGTAACAGTGAGAACAAATAACACAGACAACTTAATTACCGTCAAACATTAAATGTTTATTTATAAACACACGGTAATGGGGGGAGCAGGAAAAGGGGCTGAGCGGGACCCAAGGAAGGAAAGAATAATAATTCAAAAACAGCCCTAAGCTAGACTAGCCTACTTCACAAACAGCTAACTAACTAACCAAAAATACAGGGGGTGGTCCGCCCAGTTCTAACTAGTGTTTTTAACAATGTTTAACTACGGGTAGTGTAGCCCAAGGGCGACTTGTCTGGTTACCCCCTTTTCCCACCATCAAACAAACACTCAAACACCATAACCAAAACAATACTCACAGGTGGGGACAAAGTGACATGTAGCTGCAAAACACACAAGCGATCTACAGACAGAAGGCATGTTACAAAGAGATTGAGCTGGGGAGAAAACAACTGACAGGGGTTTTAAACCAAGGGAAAGGGACTGTGATTGGGTAAGGGAAAAGGAGCAGGTGTCTTCCGATTAGCGACTGATTGATGACTGATTGGGGAATGATTATTGTCACCTGTGAGTAGGGGAGAAGGAGAGAAAAGAAATACACACAGGATACACACAGAACACTTGTATCCGTAACAGTGCGTTTGAGCCAATCAGTTGTGTTGTGACAAGGTAGGGGTGGTACACAGAAGATAGCCCTATTGGGTAAAATACCAAGTCCATATTATGGCAAGAACAGCTCAAATAAGCAGAGAAACAACAGTCCATCATTACTTTAAGTCACGAAGATCAGTCAATCAGGAACATTGTCAAGAACTTTGAAAGTTTCTTCAAGTACAGTCGCAAAAAACATAAAGAGATATGATGAAACTGGCTCGCATGAGGACCGCCACAAGAAAGGAAGACCCAGAGTTACCTCTGCTGCAGAGGATAAGTTCATTAGTTACCAGCCTCAGAATGGAAAGGAAGACCCATAGTTACCTCTGCTGCAGAGGATAAGTTCATTAGTTACCTCTGCTGCAGAGGATAAGTTCATTAGTTACCTCTGCTGCAGAGGATAAGTTCATTAGTTACCTCTGCTGCAGAGGATAAGTTCATTAGTTACCAGCCTCAGAAATTGCAGTCCAAATAACTGCTTCAGAGTTCAAGTAAGAGACACATCTCAACATCAACTGTTCAGAGGAGACTGCGTGAATCAGGTCTTCATTGTCGAATTGCTGCAAAGAAACCACTACTAAAGGACATCAATAAGAATAAGAGACTTGCTTGGGCCAAGAAACACGAGCAATGGACATTAGACCAGTGGAAATCTGTCCTTTGGTCTGATGAGTCCAAATTTGAGATTTTCGGTTCCAACCGAAATGTCTGTGAGACGCAGAGTAGGTGAACGGATGATCTCCGCATGTGTGGTTCCCACCGTGAAGCATGGAGTGATGGTGCTTTGCTGGTGACACTGTCTGTGATTTATTTAGAATTCAAGGCACACTTAACCAGCATGGCTACCAAAGCATTCTGCAGCGATACGCCATCCCATCTGGTTTGAGCTTATTGGGACTATCATTTGTTTTTCAACAGGGCAATGACCCAACACACCTCCAGGCTGTGTAAGGGCTATTTGACCAAGAAGGAGAGTGATGGAGTGCTGCATCAGATGACCTGGCCTCCACAATCACCCGACCTCAACCCGAATTGAGATGGTTTGGGATGAGCTGGACCGCAGAGTGACGGAAAAGCAGCCAACATGTGCTCAGCATATGTGGAAACTCCTTCAAGACTGTTGGATAAGCATTCCAGATGAAGCTGGTTGAGAGAATGCCAACAGTGTGCAAAGCTGTATTTGTATTAGTCAGGGACAGCCCTACCGGGAACAGATACCAGTGGGCAGATCTATTTATTTGTTCAAACTAAACTACAGCACTTACTTTGATGAGTCAAATCTGATCCTTTCTTCTCTTCTCCTCCTCTCACAGTTCCACTCAGCCCCGTTGTTTTCCTGCAGTCCACCAGCAGCACAGACAACCTCTTCATACCCAGCAGTAAGGTGCTACCGGGAGAGGCACGAAACGGGGACTCCGGGAGGGAGGAAGGGCTAGCGTTGTCCTGGTAACCATAAAGAGGGGACACAAACACATATCATTATGGATGCTGATGTCACTGTTGTCATAAAGTGCTTTACAGAAGCCCAGCCCAGACCCAGATAGAGCAAGCTGAATGCTAGACCAGACCAAGCTGTACCATCTGGTGTCCTGTTCTGGAGAGACTCTTCTCTGCCTCGTCAGCATCAGGATGTTGTTGAGGTTCCCCAGAGGATCCACAATAGTCATGTCTCTCTCCTGTGTGAATGACAACATCAAACAGATGGTAAACGTATGACAATCTATTGCGATCACAGAGTCTTACAAGAGGCATGCATATGTCTAAAATGGCCACTTTCATCATGATTTTGTAAAATATTCTTTGTGATGCAAATGTAAAAGGTTGTTCCACGAAATGGGTGCCTTTTGCATTCCTTTGATATTTTATGTAGAAATTATGCACCAGAATTGGATTGTAAAAATCCTGTTATACAAGATGAAGTGCGCTTTAATATAGACCACATGGAGATTAAAATAAATAGATTTAAAAAAAATATATGTACTGTAATGAAACAGCAGGGAGCAGGTCTCGAACCCTCGACCTCCTAGCCCGAGGTCCGGCGCGCTATCGACTGTGCCGCAAAAGCATGCTCAATCGGCAGAGTCGATTTCCGCGCTTATAAACCCAGGGTCGTTACACTACTCCCTCCTTTCAAAGAGCGCGTCCTCGCGCTAGCTTGCGACTTTACGTCTTACAGGAACGGGCTCACCGGCCAAGCACACGCACTGTCGTGGATGCGAGGTCCGATCACTTCCGACACCAGTGTAATGAAACAGCAGGGAGCAGGTCTCGAACCCTCGACCTCCTAGCCCGAGGTCCGGCGCGCTATCGACTGTGCCGCAAAAGCATGCTCAAGCGGCAGAGTCGATTTCCGCGCTTATAAACCCAGGGTCGTTACAGTACCAATGGCAGTACTGAACAACATATTCAAGTGTAGAACTTCAGTAGAATCCCCCTTTAAAACCCCACAGTTCAACAACTGCTGTTTGTGCCCCTGTTTTTAAGACAGTACTCACTGATGGTAATCGGATATTCTGACTCCTCCTCCTCCCTTTTCACTCCTAAAACGTCTTCCTCTTCCTCTTTTACTCCAAAAGGTTCTTCATCTTCTTTCACTACATTCGCCTCCTTCAATGTTACGGCATCTTCCTCCATTTTCATTCTGAAGCTTCTTCCTCTTCTTTCACCAGAACTTCTTTTCTCCGTCTAGTTTAGTGAGCTCGTGCTCTGGGCGATTAGCCTAGTGCAGTATGAAGTTAACACATTCGCTAATTTAAGAAGCAAATTACGTTAAAATGAACTATTAGATACGTAAACAGAATTGTGTTCTAAACACCATATAATATAATATACACAGGATTAGTCTAAAGAGCTTAAATGCTCCGGTTTTATGTTCGCTAGTAAACCACCGCGTTGGTTGAATCAGAGGCCTTTTGTCGCTGTTGAAGAAGCCTCCCGCCCGTCCATTAAATTATACGTCACGCAAGAAGCATTACCTGAAATACTCACATTGCCATCTGCTGACTGGAGTGGGTAACACAGATTGGAACAAAAATAAAGCAATGTCAAAAAAAGTAATTTTAAAAACAACCAGATGTTATGTTATCTTACTTCTTAGAGCCAAAACTTTCCTCCAGGGCTGACCTGCCCATTAGGTGACAGATTGAAGCGGATTAGGTGACAGATTGAAGAGGGCGACATTAGCTTGGAATATGCCATCCTCGTCAAATTGACCAAGGCTCATCGCTAACAACACCTCACATAATTCTGCCCAAAAACAATGAAAACTTCTCCCACCCAGTGGCATATGGGATATTTAGGTGAGTGTTGGTGTTAGCACATAAAGCAGTGCCCACTTTGCAAAAGGAAACATGGACAGATAGGACTCTACCTGTGTAGAGCACATGCCCCTTTACCCTTCCAGGCTCTAAAGTGCCCTTTTGGGTGGTGGTATAATTTGTATTCATTTTTTGTCATAGTTATTTTTAACCCACTGCCTGCAAGTCGTTTTTAAATTCACCTAAGTGATTTGTATTTTCCTTCAACTTTCTGAAGAGGAAACAGCCAGGAAATGCCCCTGTCTGAGTACATTTGTCTACCACTATGTGTAGCTGTTAGCGATGATGCTAATGACAACCATCTTCTGGTTGATGGAAAAGCTTTCCCAAAAAACCTTGTCAGTTAAATGTTAACTACAAAGTAGTCTATGCCTACCTGGCAGAATGATATCATGATTATTTGCATCAATCCAGTTGTGATTTGTTCAGCAGACTCTGCAATCACATGTGTGCTACAGAGACACCACTAACCAAGCAAGGCTCTTGCTGGTGCCACTTGAATTAAAGGGTATCTACACACAAAAATGTAAATGTCTTAGATTTTTCTCAGACGACAAAAGTGGTCTCCTTTTGTTGTTTTTCTATTAACAATGTGATTTTGAGAGCGAAAAACTGAAAAACAGAGACAAATCAGACACCTGGAAAATTACTAAACGGAGAAAACGGAATTTGAGAAAATATATTAAATATTCTATTGATTTTCTCTCATTATGTCACACCAGACTTCGCTTTGGCTCCCCCTCCTGTCCAGCTCAGGCGTTCAGCGTTGCCGGCCTTCTAGCTGCTGCCGAACTTACTGCTGTCAAACGCCCTTCACTCATCAACCCCCGGCCTTCTAGCTGCTGCCGAACCTACTGCTGTCAAACGCCCTTCACTCATCAACCCCCGGCCTTCTAGCTGCTGCCGAACCTACTGCTGTCAAACGCCCTTCACTCATCAACCCCCGGCCTTCTAGCTGCTGCCGAACCTACTGCTGTCAAACGCCCTTCACTCATCAACCCCCGGACTTGTCTCGTCATCGGTCGCATACCGCTTTGCTCCACAGGTAGTATCACATTTCACTTCATTTCATTACAGTACAACGGTCTGATTTGTTTGATCTTAGCTAGCTACATAGCCGTCTTTGTATCAAAGATAATTGTGTAGTTTAGAGCGATTTTCTAGGTTAGCTAGCCAGCTATTTTCGTCCTTTTAACTTAACGTAACGTAATCAACACTGCTAGCTAGCCAGCTAGCCACCGAATAGCAGCACTGTAGAATCTATTACATTCAACGGAACAACGGAACGACTTGATTAGTGTAGTGTTAGTGTAGTGTTAGCTAGCTACATAGTTGTCTTTGCTGTCCTTGTATCTAAGATAACTGTGGAGTCTAGAGTAATTTTCGGTTAGCTAGCCAGCTATTTTCGTCCGCCGCGCTGCCTTTCTCCTACCTAGTCAATACTCCTAGTCAACACTGCTAACACTGCTAACACTGCTAGCTAGCCAACTTCTACCGAATAGCAGCACTGTAGAAACTATTACATTACAACGGAACGATTTGATTAGTGTAGTGTTAGCTAGCTAGTGTTAGCTAGCTACATAGTTGTCTTTGCTGTCCTTGTATCTAAGACAATTGTGTAGTTTAGACTAATTATCTGGCCAGTTACCGAGGTTACCTAGCCAGCTATCGAGGTTACCTAGCCAGCTACACTTTCAAACAAAGTCAACAACGCAGCCACTGCTAGCCAGCCTACTTCAGCAGTACTGTATCATTTTAATCATTTTAGTCAATAAGATTTTTGCAACGTAAGCTTAACTTTCTGAACATTCGAGACGTGTAGTCCACTTGTCATTCCAATCTCCTTTGCATTAACGTAGCCTCTTCTGTAGCCTGTCAACTATGTGTCTGTCTATCCCTGTTCTCTCCTCTCTGCACAGACCATACAAACGCTTCACACCGCGTGGCCGCGGCCACCCCAACCTGGTGGTCCCAGCGCGCACGACCCACGTGGAGTTCCAGGTCTCCGGTAGCCTCTGGAACTGCCGATCTGCGGCCAACAAGGCAGAGTTCATCTCAGCCTATGCTTCCCTCCAGTCCCTCGACTTCTTGGCACTGACGGAAACATGGATCACCACAGATAACACTGCCA